>NW_019174446.1:967843-1264439 GCF_002260705.1 Seriola dumerili | reverse complement strand
GCTGGCCCCCCCCCCCCCCCTCCATATCACTGAAATGCCAACCAGAAGGGGGTCTCAACAGAAAGTGTTCAGAGGGTGATTGAACAGGAGAAGGCCTTAAAGGTGATACATGGAGTCAGTAAACAAAACCCTCAGTCCCTTGATTGAGTCTGTGGAAGAATATGTCAGTGTGTCACCTCAAACCTGTGCTCCATCTTTTCAATAATGGTTTTCTGACTCCAGCTCAAGATGACACACACTTGACAAAGGACATGAAGAGGGCCATCTTCCAGTAATTAGATGAGAAATACTCTGACCCTGTGGCAGATGACAGAGAGAGTACATCAAAACCAAAGCTACACCGCAGAGATTCAGTCTCCACGATGGCAAGAGAGGCTGCGGAAGGAGCATCTGCAGAAGATGTTGCAGAGACGAAGGCGCCAGAGAAAGCAGAGCGAAGTCTGGGTAGACAAATGTTCAACAGCCTGGCCCAGCTGCCCTCTCTGACAGAGATGCAGTTGAAGTTGAGCTCAGCAGCTACCTGCAGGCGCTGGAGGTTGGTGCTTGAGGCAGATCCACTGGAGCGATGGAGGCTTCACCAAGCAAATTTCCCAAGAGTGGCCAGCTTGGCCAGGAAGTACCTTTGTGTTCCTGCCACTAGTGGCTCTTCAGAGAGGGCGTTCAACACTGTGACCTGCCACAGATCTGCTCTGAAGCAGGAGGCAGTTGACAGGCTTGTTTTCCTGTCTAATAACCTGTAGTGGCTGCTATAAGCAATGAGGCTGGGCTAGGTAAACCAGCACAAACAGAAGTGTTGACAGTGGGTTTTTTTGTTACACTTGAGTAGAAGCAATGAGTCCAAGTAAAGAGCTTTAGTGGGAGGACGCAGGGAGATTTGTTTTGCACTCTGCAACACTGAACAGCAGCTATTTGTAATTTTGAGTGTTGCCTCGTGTATGTTGTTGTATTTGAATTAACTTTTTCAATTTGATTATATGCTGCCAAACCTTTGTATTTAAGTGTACTAACAATGAGGCAAGGTAAACATGCACACTGAGATGCTGCAAAGAGAAGAGATTTTGGGCGATGCAGAACTAATCACGCCAATGCCTGCAATACTGTAACTGAAGAAGACAGACTTACTTTGAACTAGTTTTGCATTTTGAGAGTTTCATTGTGTTGCAGTCGGTTGGGGAAAGAGACCTCTGGTCCTGCTGTACCTGAAGTCAGTTTTTATTTGTACTTTGTGCAGCTTGAGTTTATTGTATTTCATGAAAAAGTGTTTTTTTTCTGAGATATTGAAGTCACTTGAGAAAAGGTTTTGTATTTTTCTGTTTTAATATTGTTGAACTGTTTTTTTAATATTGCAGTTTTACACATTAAATGTTCTCTAATACCTTTATTCACCGATCAGCCACAACATTAAAACCGGTGACTGGTTTTAATGTTGTGGCTGATTGGTGCATATATACTGACACGGTTAAGAGTACAGTGATAATGCCTGTATAGTGGCATGCAGCTGCCATACCAGTGTTTATCCCTTCAGAGGCATTTATATCAAATTGTTAAGAAAAACGAATATATCTTGAAATATGCAGTTACCGTCCGTGCTTCACATTAAACCGTGATATTAATTTTAGGCCATACCGCCCAGCCCTACTTACACACATATTACACATGCTGGGCTTTTTAATGATGGTTATGAGATTTTCTTTTTATAGCTCTGAGCCACAGTCAGAGGCTTTCCGTCCGTCCCATTCTCATGGACACGATATCTCAATAAAGCCTTGATGGGAACTTCTTCATATTTTACACAAACATCAAGGATGAACTAATTAGATTTTGGTGGTCAAAGGTCAAGGTCACGGTGACCTCACAAAACACATTTTAAGCCATAATTCACAAATTCATTCATTAATTATGACACAGTTTAACTCAAATGTCCATAAGGATAACACGAAGTGATGACATTTCATATCTAAATGGTCAAAGGTCAACTTCACTGTGACATCATCATGTTCTGCCAAAACGCTTCTGGCTATTATTCAACACTGTATCCATATTTCCTGCAACTTGGCTGGTTGGCAGAGGAAACAAGCACAAGGCGATAATTCTAGTTGTCTTTTTAATATTATATGAAAAAGAAATGTTTCAGAGATTTGTTGGTGGCTAATTAAAAGCTTCTTGTGGCATCAGTAGCTCCACAGTCCTGGCTGTGGCCCTGAACTCGTCCATAGACTGTGTTTCATAGAAGTGTTTCTGCTACAGTGACTTTTCTCCTCTCTGTTATTGAGGGTCCTATTTTGATAAAATACGTTTTATCATTGTCAGAAATACTGTGCATCGACTGGCCTGTGGGGGGAGCTACATCATTTGTTCAGACATGTATCATGTGCGCTATCTCAGATACCAGTAATTGGATTCTGACAGAAGCTGGGTGAATGATACATCTCATGTTGTTCTGGCTTTTCAAATCACCGTGACCCAGACCGATGATATAGTTCCAGGTATAAAGGAGCTTGCACATTCAGTACTATTTGGTAGTCATGAGTACATTGGAGAGAACATTGCCATGTGTATGATGGTTATTGTGAATAAACACACTTCTTTTTCCACCAGGAGTCATTCCCCTGTCCTCATTTATCTCACCTTTTGCTTCTTCGGGAACCCACTCGCCAGATTTCACAGCCCTGAAGCCTCAGAGAAGAGAAACTCCCCAGCAAGTCTGTGCCGATCCCACGGTGATCCCGCCTTTCAGAGACTGCGGTATTAAGTTGTTGATTAAATAGGTAAGAAGCCGTAGAAACAACCAGAAAGTGCTGGGGACAGCGATTTGATATTGTTTTACAGTTTCACAGACGACATTTAAACATTTTTGTCAAACAGCGCATTGGCTTACTGCAAGAGTGCTTTCAGTACACTTCATCCTTGTTTGCATAGCTTCATTTAACCACAGAGTCTAAGTAGAGATTTAATAATTCAGTGAAGTCTCTGCATGGGAGAAAAGATTGGAGAATGAGACGCACAATGATGTTACCCTGAAAACCTCCACTTCTGAGGGTTTTCCATTTTACTCAAATTAAAGATTTACGTGCTTTTTTATGCATGGCGTTTCACAGCACTGCAGACTATGAATCTCATTGAAACTAAAAAAAGTATAGTTTCAACAATAACGTGGTCAGTGGGGAGAAGGAGCCGACGTCATCCTGAATTCCTGAATATTTACAGATACTTTCATCTGGCGGACTGAGATGTTTCCCAGTATCCTGATGAAATACAGCAGGCTCTGTGTGAACCGTAAGGTGGATCTGCTCTTCCTGCTCTGCTCTTTGGTAATTTAATAGACTGGCTGCAGAGACTGTGAACATAAGCCTCACATACACTCCTGATTGCGTCTGCATGTTTGTGTCACATGCACATTCATCTGCTTGTCTGAGAGTGTGTACAAGTGCATATTACACAGCTGCAGAATGTGTATCTTATCTGTACTTGTGTCTGTGTGTTTGTGTACTTAAAATAGCACGTGTGTTAGTGCTCTTGTTCTCATGGTGCTAGTCTGAGACGTCTTCAGCCTGCCTTTGTTTGAACGCTGTCTTGTGGAGCAGACCTCTTGCTAAAGGCTGACATGTTAGCAGGCTGTGGTCTCTGCATTATTGATGCAGACTGTGATGGGCCATAGGCTACAACTTAAAAAGTCAGAAGGTGGAGTGAACTCCGGCTGAACTCTCAGGGAATTCAGCCGGAGACAGTGGAGACAGGGGCCATTCTGGCTTCAGTCTGACACAGAGAGTTCTTAAACTGGGAGCTGAGAGACGACCTGATTCTGGTGACATGACAAGTTTACCAGTGCATTTTAATGAGCCTGGGTCCCCGGGGGAGGCTAAGATGATTAAATTTGGCTCATGGGCCAGAAAAGTTTAAGACAGTCTGCTTTAGATAGGGACTGAACTGCACTTGGTTTTTCAGTGGCTACATAAAAACTACCTTCACTAACGAGTTCTGTAAAATGCAATTAAAGAGGTTCTGTTGCTTCACTCGTCAGTTAGACCTATAAGAACATTTGACTCAATAGTTAAATGTGATGTTATCATCAATACCGCAATCGCGGAGGTTTTTCTGAATTAAAAGGAGACTTACAAGCAATTTGGACTTTCTTGAAGTTGGGGGCTCACAAGAGAATGTGTGTGTGTGTGTGTATATATACATATATATATATACTATAAATAATAAAAACGAGAAAGGAAAAAAATACTTTATGTGTCCCGACATTGAGGCTCATGTGTTGATAATAATAATAATAATGATGATATTAATAATAATAATAATAATAATAATGATAATAATAACAGTTAATAATAAATACACAATAATAATTAGATTAGTCTACTTCCAGTGGCTGAGGTGTTCTACAGTCTGATGGCAGTGGGAACAAAGGATCTCCTGAACCTCTCTGTTCTGCAGTGAGATGAGACATTTGCTGCAGCTGTAGCTGCTTCTCTGTCCTGCCAGAATGTTGTGGAGAGGATGGTTGGTATTGTCCAACATGGCCTCCATCTCACATTGCATGTGTCTCTCCACAACAGTCCTGAGTGAGTCCAGACTCCTGCCAAGCACAGACCAGCCTTTTTGACCAGCTTGTCCAGTCTCTTTGTGTTCAGGTCAGACATGCTGCCGCCCCAGCAGACTGCAGCATAAAAGAGTACATGGCCACCACTGACTGATAAAACATGTGCAGCATTTCACTGCAGACGTCAAAGGACCTGAGCCTCCTGAGGAAAAAGATCCGGCTCTGCCCCTTCAGGTAGATGGCGTCTGTGTTCAGGGACCAGTCCAGTTTACTGTCCAGGTGCACACCTAGGTATTTATAAGCGTGCACCACCTTAATGTCCTTCCTTTGAATGTTGACTGGCTGAAGGGTGGGCCTAGATCTCCGAAAGTCCATGACCATCTCCTTGATGTTCTTGTCGCTCCATTCACTGAAGGACATCGTCAGATCCCTGTACTCCTCTTCCTGCCCGTTCCTGATACACACCACAATAGCTGTGTCATCTGAGTGACACAGCACACACAAATATATATATATATATACTGTATTTATTTCAGTAAATTAAGTTGAGCTGTTTTTTGAGGATGTTTACAGAACATTGCAGCTTCATATGACAAATCGACTCAGCAGTCCACACATCCATGTTTGTTACAGTGACCTTTGACTTTTTGGCTGTGGGTTCAAATCAAGTTAAATAATAATAATAATTATTATTATATTATCATGTTAGTTTTGTTTAATGTCATTTCATCTTTCTCAGTTACTGTACAGGTTTCAGGAACTTCTACTTTACTTGGTGTTTTCCATTTTATGTGACTTCTTATTTACCCAGTTATAGATAGATAGATAGATAGATAGATACTGTAGATAGATAGATACTTTATTTATCCCCTAGGGATAATTGTGAACACAATATCTCTTTAACACCTTGAGGGAATTTCTCTAAATTTTGGTAAAAACGTTCATTTGGACTCAAGGACAAACTGATTAGATTTTGATTCTGATTAGATTATTTACTCCATAGCTGCAGTTACAAAGTTCAGATTGAGCTGTAATTGTCTCAACTTCCTGTTGAGTTCTTATCAAAATAATGGCCTGTAAGATTAACAGTTTTTTGTGTTATTTTTTATTGTGATCAAATCAAATGTTTGTGGGAGGAAACCGGAGCACCCGGAGAAAAACCCACGCAGACACAGGGAGGATGTACAGACTCACAGAGAGGTGAGAAGAAGAAGCTTTCGGTTTCTCTCTCTGTGAGCCTGCAGTCCTGAGCCCCTATGTTGCCAAGAAAGGGGGGTGGTGGGGTGTAAATGGTTAGGTGGTCAGGGAGAGTGAGGGGGTTAGGGAGAGTAAGGAGAGAGGGGAGAGAGCAAGAGGAAGGAGAATTTGGGGGTGAGGGAGGGTAAGGAGAGAGCGGAGAGAGGAAGGAGAATGTGGGGGTGAGGAGCAGAGGTAGAGGTTACTCAGATGGAGGTCAGGTCCCTCAAGTTCTCTTGAAAAGCTGGCGGAATCGTTTCCATAGAGATTTCCTCTTGGGTTTGCGCTGAGCCTCCATCTGCTTTTCCACACACATTAATTCGTCCGTCACTTCGTTCATGACTTCATCCATCTTCTCCTCCTTCTCCTTCAGAGCCTGATTCATGGTCTTCAGAGACTCCTCCAGGCTGGACTTCTCCTTTTGCCACTGGAGTCTCTTCTGGACCAGATCTTCCTGTGCCTGGATCACTGCTGCCTCCAAGTCAGAGTTTTCCTGCTTTTGTTCAGCCAGGAGACGAGACCTGTCCTCCTCACACTGGCGACGTGACAGTTCCAGGTTGTTTTCAGCCTGGGCCAGTTTGAGCTGGACTTTGGAGGTCTCCTCAGTCTCTCTGGCGAGATGTGTCTCAGCCTTCTGCCTCCTCTGGACTTCTGCTTGGAGAATTTCCTCCAGCTCTCGGATCTTTTGCTCAGCTTCCATTTTTATCTTCATGGACTTGAACAGTGCGTCGTCGATGAAGGCCTTTTCCTCCTCTTCCTCAGCGATCTTCTTCTTCACCTGGTCGATGTCTTTGACAATGACACGCTGTTCTTCCTCCAGAGCAGATATCTTGTTGTCCTTCTCGCCCATGATCCGATTCAGCTCCCTCTCAGGTATTGTAAGGAGAGCTTGTTCGGGCATATAAAAATCCAGACCAGTGTTACTGGGTCTGGCCTCAGACGGGTCTTGGTTGGTGTCTGTGTTCTTCTCCTGTCCCTCCTCTCTGTGCTCTTTTAATGGAGCGCTCTGGGCCGCAGGAAAATTCATCTGCACCCAGGACTTGAGGTCAAACCCCTCTTGGAGAGTTGAGGTACTCTGGGGGTTGACGGGCTGGGGTCCTTGGCCTCCATCGCAGGCTGCTTCTCCAGCAGATTTCATGTTCATCGCTGCTTCCATGGATGAGTTTAATGATCTCAAACGTTTTCAAGCTTGTCTTCTGTGTTGAGGACTTGACTTTCTTCGTTTCAGGAACGCAGGGTGAGTGTGTTTCGTTCAGTTGAGTTGATGTTTGCTGTACGTGTCTGGGAGATGCGGTGTTCACTCTGTGAATTTGTCTGCAACTGAGTTGATTCTGCTGCTTCTTCAGTTCTTACATGCAACATCAAAGCCACAAGAAATGATGATGTCATTACATTCTTGAAAGGAATCTGTGATGTCATTACATTCTAAAATGGAATCTATGATGTCATTTATAGTCAAGTGAATTTGTTTATTTTCAAATGAATTTATTTATCAAATTCAAATAACTTTATTGGCACGAACAAAAACATGTTGTTGCCAAAGCAATTAAGATAGATAGATAGATAGATAGATAGATAGATAGATAGATAGATAGATAGATAGATACTTTATTTATCCCCTAGGGGAAATTCATGTGTCCATGTGATAGATTGATTTTTATGTAAATATGTAAGGTCATTAAGCATTTAAAACTTTATCATTTGAAATGTCATTAAAAACAGATAGAGACAAAGGAAAATTCATTAATAATAGTTCATGGCTATAAATGTTAAAATGTCCTATAAAAACGATGTCCTGTGGAAAGAGATTAAAAGGGTTAAAAAGGATTAAAATTAAAAAGTCCTGTGAGAGAGATTAAAATGTTTAAAAACAGTTAATATGGATAAAAAAGAAAATGTTTAAAAATGGTGTAAAGATACCTGCCTGTAAGGAGTTAATGCATGAGCGACTTGTTGATCCTTTGAGATGTGAAACCTATGATTGGTTGGTTATGCCTGTGGAGATCGGAAGGGGGGCTCTTGGCCACGGTGCTTCATTCTCGATGAAGCTGCCAGGGAGGAAGCATTGTGTCCAAGTATCTTTATTAATATTTCCCTTTTTCAGTGTGTAACATCCATCAACTCATTTTTGATTATAACAATAATAATAATAATAATGATAAAAACAGTTAATAATTCATGATTGTGAACTATGGAAATTGTTTGCTAAGCCGTTGTATGTTTTTTATGAACACTTTGACTACATTTTGAGTAATTGTGAAGCATGTTTAAATCGGTAATCTGTATCAGTGAACTGCCGAAGCAGCTAGCTTAGCTCTGCCGCTCAGTGAGCGACATGGAGCAAGACCCCGCTAAGCACGTATATGACGCATGAGGCGTGCATATTGAGATGTTAGCAGTAAGAGATGTTTATAGGTGTTCAGAAGGAGGCAGTTCTTGTTGCTCCATTCACTGAAGGCCATCGTCAGATCCCTGTACTCCTCTTCCTGCCCGTTCCTGATATACACCACAATAGCTGTGTCATCTGAGTATTTGTGGATGTGGCAGGACTCAGAGTTGTATTTAAAGTCTGCCGTATATAGGATGAACAAGAACGGAGCCAGAACAGTCCCCTGTGGAGCCCCAGTCATCACTGTCCCTGAGACACAGTTACCCAGCCTGACGTTCTGTGGTCGTCTTGTCAGGTAATCAACAATACAGGATGTGAAGCAGGGATCCACCCCCATCCCTTCCATCTTGTCTTTAAGAATGGGGGGTTGGATTGTGTTAAATGCACTTGAAAAATCAAATAATTAAGTAAGAAGTAAGAATGGGCCTGGTGGAGCATGTAAAGGACGGCATCATCCACTCCAACATGTTCCTTGTAGGTGAACTGTAGGGGGTTTAGTGTATGTTCAACCTGTGCCCTCAGAAGGTGGGGAAGCAGCTGCTCCAGGGTCTTCATGATGTGTGGGCCACCGGTTTGTAGTCATTTACCTCAGCCGGTCGTCTTACTTTAGGTACCAGAACAAGACATGACCTAGACCCAAGAACCTCCCTGTGTGTAGGCTTAAGTTGAAGATCCTTGCTCAGCAAGCTGGGCTGCACAAAGCTTAATATGAGGTCTTCCTGTATTTTAGGGGAATACATAATATTAAAAAGAAGTCTAAGGTTAAGAAAGGAGTTCCTCCTATGGATAAAACTTATTTGATCAGTATGCACCAGTTTACCCATTGGAGGACTAAGTCTTCTTGCTAGTATTTTGGCCAAGATCTTTTGATATGTATTCAGTAAGGAGATTTGCCTATACGAACTAACCTCCTCCAAATACTTACCTTTTTTGGACATTACAGTAATAACTGCTTCATTAAGTGTTTATGCTGGTGTGTCATCTCTATGTGCCTGATTTTACATTTTAAATAGATAGGGGGCAGGTAAATCATTACATTTCTTGTACATCTCATTACCTAACCCATCTAGACCTGGGCTCTTGCCATTTTTGAGCATTCCAACTGATTTTTTTTCCCTCATGTAATTTTAGCACTCAGGACTTAATGGTCACTCTGAGTTAGTGTCAGTAGTTGACATTTGCTTAGAAATTCTTTCGTGTCCCTCGGAGAAGCAGTAGATTGAGACATATATAACACCTCATAAAACTGTCTGAATCTTTCATTTATTTCTTTATGTGAGGTAAGGATATTACCTGTATGTGATTTTATTTAGTGTATAGTTCGATCACTTTCCAATTTACATAGTTGCCTTGCCAGTAACTTATGGTGATTATTGTCAAATTCAAAGTATTTCTGTTTCATATAAGTAATTGCTCTGCAGACTTTTTTAGAAAGTATTTGATTAAGTTTATACTCAAGTAATGAAATTTTGTCAAATTTTTCCATTGTAGGTCCGCCTCTAATTTGCTTATTTGTTTTTGTAGTTCTAATTGCTCTGCTTTGTCACATTTTTTCTGGGAAGCTTGAAAAGAAATTACACACCCCCTTATGCCTTAAAGGTTTATGCCTTAAAGTTTTCCCATAATAAAGAAGAAAAGGTTGCCTCATTGTCATTAGTTTCAAAAAATAATTTGATATGTGATCGTAGGTACGGACAATTTAGGGATGTTAAGAAGTTGAGGGTCAAATCTCCAATTTCGCTGTATTCAAGATGAATCACCCATTTTCTTTTTTTTATTTATTATTATTTTTTGGGCCTTTTGTGCCTTTAATGGACAGGACAGTAGAGAGACAGGAAATGGGGAGGCAGAGAGAGGGGGGATGACACGCAGGAAAGGGCCGTCCGATGCGGGAGTCAGACTGTAGCCTCTATATATGGGGCGCCTGCGTAACCCACTGTGCTACGCGACTCCCCAAATCACCCATTTTCATTGAAAAGGAGACAGGACAGTGATCAGAAATAATAATGTTGTGGTATTTTGTAGTCTGAGTTAGCAATATAATTTTCCCATCTATCAAAAAGTAATCAATTCTAGAGTAAACATTATGCACTTTAGAGTGAAAAGAGTATTCCATCCCTGCTAGGTTTAGGATCCAGCATCTTCATAACTGCATGAGCCTGCAGGGAAGACTTCCCTGCACAAACTCCTATCACAGCAACAATAGCATACATCCAACACTCCAAGTAAAGATTCTTAATCTCTAACTCCCTTCTGAAAGTGATAGCTTTACAGTAGTTATAACAAGTGCAAAATATACAGAACAAAGTCCGATAACGGATGCCAAGCTGTAGCATATTTCCCTCACGTGGTTAATTTAATAAATCAAATAACTAGTGCTTCAAAGTAAAATTGTAGAGAATTGTGTGTAAAACAAATCTTTGGGCCAGGCCTAACGCCTATATTCTGTTCTGATCCTTTAAACAACTTTTCGAATGGTGTAATCAAACAACCTAATTAAAAGACCTGCCTAATCCCCATCCCCCTGCCGGTGCCCACGGAGAGCTAGCTCATTTACAGTGAGAAACTGAATGACTTCGCTTATGCTTTTAACATACCTGTTCTTTTTAATCTGGGTTTGACCCAGTTGCTGCACGATACTTTCACCTGTCTCTGAGCGACGCTGGTATTCCTGCCATGCAGATATCACTCTAGTGTGAAGAATACTAGAGGCATGTTTAAGGAAACCACCTTCTCGTTCAAGTGATCTCTTCATAAATATGTCCTCTCGTTCGGAATTGGAAACACTAAATTTGCGACAGGCAAAGCAAAAGCAGACATTACGCCAGACAGAATTTTCTAGTTAGCCTATGGTCAAGACTGGTACCAGCCTGCACTAAAGCTTCTCACAGTTTGTCCAAATGGGCACTTGGGATAAGTACTTTTTTTTAACTGGGATGGGCTATCCATATTTAAGTCAGGAGCGGACACGGCAGAGCTAGAGGATGGTGTGTCTGGATTTTCTGGAGGGCGGAAGTTTGCTGCCCCCTACACCGAGGCAGTAACGCTTTGCTCTGTGTTGGTAGATGTGTTGAGCTCGATAGCGGAGGCAGCATGCACTGGGGTTAAGGGGGCCTGTTTTTTAATGAGCCACCTATCCATGCTGGAAGGTTTACCTAGCTAGCTAAATAAAAGTAATGGTGTTAGCCTTCTGTAAAAATATTTTATACCCAACAAGCCAACTCGAGTGACTAGCAACAAATCAGCTATAGCTAGCCTTGAGCTAAATAGCTAGCTGGCTAATCACTAAACCAATAGCCACCAAGTAAGCTAGTAACTTAAAAGAAACAGGCAGCTTGCAAAACATGCAAACTCAACTGTGAAACTATATAAGACTACTAATACAGTTTATAAGAACCAGAGAAAAGAATGGACAAGAATCAAAGGTATTAACAGTTTAGATTGGATTGCTGAGTGCAGCTAGCTACGAACAGTTCTTGCAATTCACTTAACCGTGTCTGTATTGCATGTGTGAAAAAGTGTTGTGGTTTGGCGATAATGTAAAGGAGGAGCACTGACTAAGCACACCCACACCTTCAAAATGGCCAATATGAAAGCAGTGCATTTTTTGATGACCAATGACTAAATTACAGATAATTATGAACGCTCAAAAAATAGCTAGGCTGGCTTTGCTTATTGATGTAGTTTAAAACTTAAACCCTGAAGAAGTTACTAATACACATGCTATCTGCTCATCGCTCAACCGAAAGTCCACCAGTGCATCATTCAAAAAAGATTTACCTTATATTAAAATAGATACATACAATGATTATTTAATATGTTGAATAATGATACAGATTTAGATTTTCATATAATACAAGAAACTGCAATATAATTCAATAAAATATAACACAGCAGATCTCCTTCACTGTGTTATGTCCGGGGTTGCACCAGCTATTGTTCACAAGCAGAACCAGTCTTCCACCGTTATTCTTTCCACTTGCTCCGGTGTCTCTGTCCGCTCATACTGCAGTGAAGCAGGTTAAATCCACGAAGTGATGATGTCATTTATATTCAAGTGAATTTGTTTATTTTAAAATGAATTTATTTATCAAATTCAAATTCAAATAACTTTATTGGCACAAACAAAAACATGTTGCCAATGCAATTTACATAATATTAAAATACATAAATAATTATTAAATATGTGTTGAATACTGATACAGATTTAGATTTTCACATATTACAATAAACTACAATATAATTCAACGCAATATAACACAGTTTTATAACTTTATTTACATACAGTCATTTAATATAGATGTGTAGTGTGGATGTTGTTGTGAGTCCCTCAGGCTGTGGCAGACAGAGGAGCTGCTGGTCCTTCACCTAGGAGAACTGATAGTTTCTCCTCTGGGGTTAACATCTGGAAGTTTGGAATCTTTATTCCTCCACACTGGAGACAGCCAGAGCCGGAGGCATATTGTCCGTCTGTCCGTCCCATTATCGTGGACACAATATCTCAATAACGCCTAAATGGAACTTCTTAAAATTTGGCACAAGCATTCACTAGGACTCAAGGATGAACTGATTAGATTTTGGGGGTCAAAGGTCATGGTCATGGTGACCTCACATAATGCAGTTTTAGATAGATAGATAGATAGATAGATAGATAGATAGATAGATAGATAGATAGATAGATACTTTATTTATCCCCTAGGGATAATTGTGAACACAATATCTCTTTAACACCTTGAGGGAATTTCTCAAAATTTTGGTTAAAACGTTCATTTGGACTCAAGGACAAACTGATTAGATTTTGATTCTGATTAGATTATTTACTCCATAGCTGCAGTTACAAAGTTCAGATTGAGCTGTAATTGTCTCAACTTCCTGTTGAGTTCTTGTCAAAATAATGGCCTGTAAGATTAACAATTTTTTGTGTTATTTTTTATTGTGATCAAATCAAATGTTTGTGGGAGGAAACCGGAGCACCCGGAGAAAAACCCACGCAGACACAGGGAGGATGTACAGACTCACAGAGAGGTGAGAAGAAGAAGCTTTCGGTTTCTCTCTCTGTGAGCCTGCAGTCCTGAGCCCCTATGTTGCCAAGAAAGGGGGGTGGTGGGGTGTAAATGGTTAGGTGGTCAGGGAGAGTGAGGGGGTTAGGGAGAGTAAGGAGAGAGGGGAGAGAGCAAGAGGAAGGAGAATTTGGGGGTGAGGGAGGGTAAGGAGAGAGCGGAGAGAGGAAGGAGAATGTGGGGGTGAGGAGCAGAGGTAGAGGTTACTCAGATGGAGGTCAGGTCCCTCAAGTTCTCTTGAAAAGCTGGCGGAATCGTTTCCATAGAGATTTCCTCTTGGGTTTGCGCTGAGCCTCCATCTGCTTTTCCACACACATTAATTCGTCCGTCACTTCGTTCATGACTTCATCCATCTTCTCCTCCTTCTCCTTCAGAGCCTGATTTATGGTCTTCAGAGACTCCTCCAGGCTGGACTTCTCCTTTTGCCACTGGAGTCTCTTCTGGACCAGATCTTCCTGTGCCTGGATCACTGCTGCCTCCAAGTCAGAGTTTTCCTGCTTTTGTTCAGCCAGGAGACGAGACCTGTCCTCCTCACACTGGCGACGTGACAGTTCCAGGTTGTTTTCAGCCTGGGCCAGTTTGAGCTGGACTTTGGAGGTCTCCTCAGTCTCTCTGGCGAGATGTGTCTCAGCCTTCTGCCTCCTCTGGACTTCTGCTTGGAGAATTTCCTCCAGCTCTCGGATCTTTTGCTCAGCTTCCATTTTTATCTTCATGGACTTGAACAGTGCGTCGTCGATGAAGGCCTTTTCCTCCTCTTCCTCAGCGATCTTCTTCTTCACCTGGTCGATGTCTTTGACAATGACACGCTGTTCTTCCTCCAGAGCAGATATCTTGTTGTCCTTCTCGCCCATGATCCGATTCAGCTCCCTCTCAGGTATTGTAAGGAGAGCTTGTTCGGGCATATAAAAATCCAGACCAGTGTTACTGGGTCTGGCCTCAGACGGGTCTTGGTTGGTGTCTGTGTTCTTCTCCTGTCCCTCCTCTCTGTGCTCTTTTAATGGAGCGCTCTGGGCCGCAGGAAAATTCATCTGCACCCAGGACTTGAGGTCAAACCCCTCTTGGAGAGTTGAGGTACTCTGGGGGTTGACGGGCTGGGGTCCTTGGCCTCCATCGCAGGCTGCTTCTCCAGCAGATTTCATGTTCATCGCTGCTTCCATAGATGAGTTTAATGATCTCAAACGTTTTCAAGCTTGTCTTCTGTGTTGAGGACTTGACTTTCTTCGTTTCAGGAACGCAGGGTGAGTGTGTTTCGTTCAGTTGAGTTGATGTTTGCTGTACGTGTCTGGGAGATGCGGTGTTCACTCTGTGAATTTGTCTGCAACTGAGTTGATTCTGCTGCTTCTTCAGTTCTTACATGCAACATCAAAGCCACAAGAAATGATGATGTCATTACATTCTTGAAAGGAATCTGTGATGTCATTACATTCCAAAATGGAATCTATGATGTCATTTATAGTCAAGTGAATTTGTTTATTTTCAAATGAATTTATTTATCAAATTCAAATAACTTTATTGGCACGAACAAAAACATGTTGCTGATGCAATTTACATAATATTAAAATACATAAATAATTATTAAATATGTGTTGAATACTGATACAGATTTAGATTTTCACATATTACAATAAACTACAATATAATTCAACGCAATATAACACAGTTTTATAACTTTATTTACATACAGTCATTTAATATAGATGTGTAGTGTGGATGTTGTTGTGAGTCCCTCAGGCTGTGGCAGACAGAGGAGCTGCTGGTCCTTCACCTAGGAGAACTGATAGTTTCTCCTCTGGGGTTAACATCTGGAAGTTTGGAATCTTTATTCCTCCACACTGGAGACAGCCAGAGCCGGAGGCATATTGTCCGTCTGTCCGTCCCATTATCGTGGACACAATATCTCAATAACGCCTAAATGGAACTTCTTAAAATTTGGCACAAGCATTCACTAGGACTCAGGGTCATAGGTCAAAGGTTATGATCACAGTGACCTCACAAAACATGATTTTGGCCTTGTGAATGCAATACCTCTAGAAGTCCTGAAGTGAATACATTGAAATTTGGCATAAAGTGCGCATGGACTCCACAACAAACTGATTCGATTTAGATCGTCAAAGGTCAAGGTCATGGTGACCACAGAAAACACTTTTTAGCCATAACTGAAGACTTCACACAGCAAATATGACTCCGGATAAACAGAGATGTAATCTGAAACTAGTCTGTTTGGCGAAGGGCAGACAATGACAAGGCGGTTCTAGTTTTGGCGAAATATTGGCGAACTTCAGGTCACACACACACACACACACGTGTTATCATCTCTGTGTAGTTGACGTCACATTCTGTGATTGAACCTTAATCCTGAAATGGATTTATACGGTGGCTAAAATGGGTCAACACAATGCAAAAGCCACAGCAATACAAACATGCTTTTGTATTTGTGTTGTATCTTTAGTGATGTGTTGACCTGTCTGGGCCACTGTAGATTCTTAAGTCTGGGGAGCTTGTTTGAGTGTCACGCAGCAAACAGAAAAAAATCAGGTCTGATACAAATCATCCTGCCATCGATACTGGATTATTATTGGAATAATATTCCATTATTAACGGAGACAGAAAAACAAGAAAGGAGGATAAAGAGACAATAAAGTCATTGCTGAGATTGACCCTATATACTATCAGTCTCTATTCGTCTAGACTCAAGTCCATGTTAAATGGAGCTGGTTTGCTGATGAGACATAAGACAAAAAAGCAATAAGGTGTGAAAATCAGCATGTTTAGCCATGAAAGCAGTGCATGGATGAGTGGTATATGTAGGGCAAGTGAACACGTGGGCTAGCTTTTATAGTGTGGAAGGCCCAGGTGAATGGCATCAGCTGAAGACCCACCCAGGTCAACCAACTGCCTGCTGAGGTGGGCCAGAACAATCTCAAAGACAATGGGAGAGATGACACACAAGAACAAATAATAAATAGCATTTTCCAGTGTAACTTTAGGTACTTGTGAAGTGAATGGCCACATCTTCTATAGTGCCCATCCTGCCCCTGTAGTTTACCTGATCTGTTTTTATCCGATGCCATTCGCTATCATCTGCTCTGTGTGACTTATTTAAGGTGGTGTATTTCCCAGCTCAGCCGCAACAGCAAAAATCTCTTATGGCAGAAATTTTCTAGAACTTTTTCTTTCACCACCAAATTGTCAGAGAACTTGTCCTGAGTGACTGTCAGCCATTATCATACCTGTTATAATGTATTCCAACCTTGTTTCTAACTGTGCTGTAGGTTCACTGCACAACACTGGCCAAATAATACCTTAAAGCTGGCATGCCTTTTGTTTTCACTGTGTGCTGCTGACTGTGCTTTGTACACATATTTGGACCATTTATTATGGCTAAATAATAAATGGCTGAATTCAAGACAATGCGAGTAGTAGTGTGTATTCCAGTCTTCAACTTCAAGTCTTAGAAATGTTACACTTTCTTAGTACACATATTTTTCTTGTCAGAATTTGGCTTATATTTATTTAATTCCAACTGACATGAAGAAGTTCTCTGACTTGAAGACACGAGCAGACACTGAAATTGGTAAATTGACAAATTATCAGATGAAGCCACCTTGCCTTGAGGACCACAGCAGAAGAAATCTGCTAGTTGTGTGTGTGTGTGCTTAGTATGTACACCACACTTTGAAACCAGAAGTTGCTACCACAAGGGGACACACCAACCAATAATAAATGATAAAAGAAGAAGGAGTAAAGACACAGGTGGAGGCAAAATGCATCACAGAGGTCAACAGTGCAGCTCAGGCTGAATCTGCCTCTGTGCTGCAGACTCTGCTTGCATCTCCTTCTGTGATCAGTGCCATTGCAACAGCTGTGGAAAACAATACTCAAGTATCAAGCGCTCTTTATCCAAATGTGGAAAGAGAGCTAACTGGGTTATTTCAACCATCAGCATCACACAGCACTCAAGAAATGCATTAAGTGCAATAATAGCTTTACAAGTGTTAAAAAATCCCTCTAAAACTGAAGATGGACAGATGTTGACCCCAGATATCAGGCCAACATGTCAGTGTATCAGTGAGGAGGATGCTAACAGCTCTGCTGCTGAGAGCACCAGCAGCCCTCCCGCAGTAACAGCTGCAAACAGAATCCATGTAAAGCACCTTAGACTTCATAGAAAATTGTTTCTTAAATAAATTGCAACAAAATGATGGTTGATACGATTCTGAATATGATTTTGCTGACAGTCGGAAATTAAAATGATTCAGTGTGTTACTCAGTCATCAGGTTTATGCTCTTTCCTGACTGGTTTCAGCTCATCTCCAGGTTTGTCCACTTTAGCTTTAGGTGTTGGGACAAACCTCAAGACTTATTTCACACATTCAATGTTTTTTATTTTACCTGGAGTTTGGAGAGAACATAGTATGTCCCATCACAGCTCCCCCCACCTTCAAGCTGAGCAGAAGTCTAATCAGCCATTACTGAAACCCCCTGTGTGGGTATGTAGAGCTTTTAAAACTCATTAAGTCAGGGGAGATCAACTGTGTTAGCTGTGTTCTCTGTACATTATTCTTGGCAAAGCTGGTCTGCCGCGTGGACATAAACAACAGGAAGATTAGGTGTTGAAAATTTGCACAAAGTTTCCTCACAAAAGAAGTGAGATAAAAAAAAACAAAAAACAAGTCCATGACCTGTCTGAATGCCAGTGCTTCCTCCCTTATATTGTGGTGCTGCTGTTGTGTCTCTACATGTTGAAAATAGAAAATTATAGGAAATACGGCCCAAACTATTAAAATGAGACCTGGAGCCTCATTTATCAACCATGTGTATGCACACCTTCGTACTTAAACCATGCATAAGCTCATTTCTATGCATAGAATCAGAATTATCAATTTCTTCTTGTGCTTGAAAGTGTGCGTCCATGTAGAACCTCTCCTGGACCACCACACTCCCAGAGATGTATAATTGCAGGCACACTGATTCCTAAATGAAAGACACACAAGCAAACTCTACTGTCAACCATGTAATTACAGACATATTGTAAACTATCATTCCTGAAGAAATGCATTTCTGTTTTTATTTGGAAAACAAGGTTGTCATTTCATCTTATTCCTCTCATACAGCATCACTGAGCACATGTGGTTCAAAAGAAGGGATCTAGCTAATCTGTTAATAATAATCAATTGTAATCAGTGTCCACTAAAAATGAACTGTTATGAATCTTATCAGAAATCTAAATCAACAGGTATATTTGCTGCTACAATTAAACTGTCCACACTCATGTAAAGTGACAATGGGCGGCTGTGGCTCAGGAGGTAGAGCGGCTTATCCACTAATTAGGTCGGTGGTTCGATCCCCTGCCCCGTTGGGCATGATACTGAACCCCACATTGCTCCTGATGGCTGTTCCGTCAGTGACTGTGGGTATGAGTGTGATGTATGAATGTGAGAGAATGTGGCAAGTATTGTAAAGCGCTTTGAGTGGTCAGCAAGACTAGAAAAGCTCTATATAAATGCAAGTCCATTACAATCACCAGTCCTTATACTGTATCTTTATTTATTGAACAAAACACAGATTTTCAATTATTACAATTAAATCAATTATTTCAATTATCAGGTTTTCAGCTACAAGACATTATTAGAACATAGTTGGACATTACTCTGTGTTTTAATGTACTGACAACAAGCTCAACTTCATTTCTTGAGAGCATAAGCGCTTCCATGGTAGGGAGATCAAGAGGATTTGCACGCATGCCACATAAGTGGTGATCTCACAACAGCCGCTTGTAATAACCACTTGTATGGCAAAGCACAGAAAAACTCTAGGACGCGATGTGAAACTCAGTAACACTCATCTTTATTTTTTGTGTAGCTGTTAACAAAAACCAAACCACTGAATAATTGGATACATTGAAATCATATGATGTGACTAAAATGACTAAATTTTTTGTGTATTTTTTTCAAAGGGCTTTGAGTGTGAAATTAAATTAAGACTAAAAATTGCTGCTCTGGAGGTAAAATATTGTACCTGCCATAAGGCAACTATAATTTGTGTGTGTGTGTGTGTGTGTGTGTTACCTCTTTGGGACCTTTCCCAGTATAAACGCTGATCTTGTTAGGACCGGTCGTCCTCATTGGGACCAAAGCTTGGCCCTAATGAGGCAAAACGTCATGTCTGAGTGTGTAAGGTCAGAGGAAAGCTGTGAAGTGAGGTTAGGGAAAGGTTATAGTCAGGCATGAATTGGTTAGGGTGAAGGCAAGGTAAGGGTAGGGCATCTAGTTGAGGTGTGTGTGTGTGTGTTTATGTCTGCTATGCTAATAGTGTATAATGAGTCATTCAGCGTGGGTTGGTGTAGGCAGACGTAGGCTTCAGTAGGATTGTTTTGTGTGTGTTGCTGTGGGCCAGTGGAGGCTTCTGGAGGTTGGTTAAGGTCACGGGTTGGTGTGTTGGTACGTGTGGAGGAGGGATCGCCTCAGAGTCACTGCCAAGACCTTCAGGGAAGTTTCTCTGGCTTTGAATCCACAGTTTTAATTGCTGAGAGTCTTTGTGAATACCAAGGGACAGCACTAACTCACTCCCTTTCTTCTACTCTCTCATCCCATCTCTCTCTCTCTCTCTCCTTCTTTTCATGTCCCCCTTTCCTTTCTTGCCCTATCAAAGAGTCTGGGTGTGTTTACATCCTGAACTTGGTGGTGACAGGTGGGTGGTGCAGTGAGCACTACTCTGAAGTCATTATGACAGTAGATTGGAGGAGACTCACATTTCCAGGCAACCTTTTATGGTGTTGAATGAATTGTTCTTTTGCCTCATCAGCAAGCAGTCCACTCATCTAAGTCCTTAAAGCAGTGTACTTCTTGTGTGCAGTTCTCTCTTTAACCAAAGAGAAAAGCTTGTGTAATTTAGTGCAGTGGTGCATGTAGCTTCTGAGGAGCCAGATGTTTCCTTGAGGAGTTGGTGGAAACCAAAACCGAGCCAAAAAGAGAGTATCTATGAATGTCATCAGGTGGCCATAAAACCTGACTTCATATGAATGCTAATGTTGCTCCATGTCTGCTAAATAGGTCATTTTTGCTAACGCGTTAGCCATAACAAATATAGTGATAATATGTCAATATTGTGCTTATATTGTGTAAAAATCAATGTACAGTATGCAGGATGGAACATTTTGGGAAATATGTTTTCTGTTGTTCAGAGTGAAATTCAAGCATCAACCTCTGAGGCTGAAAAGAATGAAGCCAATATGGATGCACAAAAAAATCCAAAAATGCAGTTCCTCTAATGGCCACTAGAGTCTGGCTTCAGCAGTGAGTCAATCCCCATAGACTCCCATGTTAAAATGGCCAACTTTACAGCAGAAATAAACATGTTTACAGCCTGGTACAAAAACAGTTTTGGTTTCTAATTTTCTCCCTCATGACAACTGTAGAGGGGAATGAATGGAGTGAATTTTTTTAACTCACCTGTTTACATTTTATTAAGGCTTAAAGTTGTACATAATTGAGGGCGTGCCGTTTTGAGTGACAGTTGGGTTGAGTGTATGATTGCCATAAGCCGGTGCGCACCGAAGTCTTGGCTCTACACACACCCCTCCTCTTTGTGCATTTTTTGCATTAGCTGGGATTTCGGCAGAGTCAGGTACTGACAAGATGGCGATGGCAGAGCAGCTCACCCTGAGCTTCAAAGCAGCTCTTCAGAAAACTGTGGGTGACGTCATGGAGGCTATGTCCATCTTTATTCTGTCTGTGGTGAAACTACAGTCACTGTTGTTTAGCTGAATCATACTTATGTGATGATTGGGGAGCGAGATACATTGTGATTATCCAGTGAGCCCCTACAAGGCACACGCTCACAGCATGTTCTGTGCACCATGACTCACAGGCACTCAGAGAGGGCAGGTAAAGAGACAGACAGGGATGGCAAAAACCTGGATGGATTTTTTCATGGTCCACTGATCCACCGATGTAACGGAATTTCTCCAAGTGCTTCCGGAGGCCAGTCTGACTATGACAGACTGGTTCATTGTTAATTTATTTGTGTGTGTGTGTGTGTGTGTGTGAGAGAGAGAGAGAGAGAGAGAGAGAGCAGGGCAAGGTGGGGCTGTGCGAGTCAATGGCGTTGACTCTGATGTTTTCACAAATCACACACACTGAGTCTTTTTAGAAGTCTCCTTCATGTGACCCTTGCCATGCAGCATGTAGGAGTTCCTTGAGAGTCTCCCCTTGTGCATAAGTTTTCACTTTCTAACTAATCCCCTAGTTTCCAGTCTTAATGCTAAGCTAGGCTAACTACGCCATGACCTAAGACCCAACCATATGTAATGGTCAGATATGAGATTGACATTTATCTTCTTATCTCACTCTCTGAAATAAAGCAAATTAAGGTATGCCCCAAAAACTCTTCCTTTAATAAACTATGCATTCATATATACAGCTCTGAGCTGTGTTCCTGTTCATATGTGGAGGTTTGAATGGAAACTCTTCCTTCCTCTGGCAGTGACTCACTGTGTTGAAGCTTAGACCTTAAAATAATGGCACAAACTTACTACAGTACTGGGGAAACATCTGTTCTTCAGCAAGAATCTCATCATCTCTGCATTGTGTGTTTATGTGTGTGTGTGTGTGTGTGTGTGTGTGTGTGTGTGTGTGTGTATGTGTGTGTGTGTGTGTGTGAGTCTGAGATGCCACTGGTTTGTGCAGAGCACTGCAGTCTTGTCTTGCCAACTGTTTTGAAGTTGGCACCTGGCCAACTGTGACAGTACATTCTGGGACGTCAAGTCGAACACCACACACAAACACACACACACACAGACACACACACCCATGCACACACACACACACTCACATTCAGACAGCTGAGGTGATGGAAATGCCATAAATCTGTCAGCGAGGCTGAAATGAGCTTAGTGCCACCAGGGGGATGTGTGCTCTTCAACGACGTGTGCACTATAAAATCCCACGGACTATAAAAGCCGATCTGTCGCATGGAACTGTGTGTGTCTACACCTCTGTCTGCACATGCAACACGTTTTGGAAATCTCTCTTTCACACACACACACACACACACACACACGCACACCATCTTGCAGTTTCTTTTTTCCATCTTATCTTCCTATTTTGTTCTCAGTCTGTCTCTGGCTGGGTTTCCATCCAAGTATTATTATGTAAATCGTGACATATCAAATTGTAACAGCTGATAGAAAATAGCACATTTCTTCAAGGTTTTTTAATGCATTTGTGAGTCTGAAATAAAAGTTTTTCCTGGTAAAGGAATCGGAATTGAACTTGTTGGCCGTCCAATGATTGGCTTTTCAGAACAGATCCCAACAGACTGAATAGAAATGTTAAGTCTTTGTCCACTGTAGGAAATATCAGATATGATATGGCACTTGTGTGTGGTGAACCAGATTATTAGATGATACATATTGTTAGGTGTGTTTAGTAATTCATATTCCCCCTCCACGGTGTCAGAATTAGGATCCGCTTGTCTGTCACACATCACTTTTTATACATGACTGGTAGGATTTTAATCAAATTTGAGGGAATGAGCCAAAGCTACATCCTTATTTAATCAACAGTTGCATTAGGTAATATACCTCTGCTGCACTGTGGATGCCCACATCGTCAGGATGGCTCAAATTCAGATTCTCTATAGGGACAATTTCCCTACAAAGATTAATATTAGAGTTCGACAAAGTATCAGCTTGGGTCTGATATTCAGCAACATTAACTTGGTTGATAAAAAAAAAAAAAAAAAGTACCATAGCACAGATACCGGACATGACACAAAATGCTTACCGCAGCACATCGGCACCATACACTCTATCTGGACTATATAGACTCTACTCTATATAGATTCTACACTGACTTCATTTTTCATTAACTACAGAACAACCCTGTCTGGTTTTTCCAAATTTACCATTTACCTTGTCATCTAACACGGCATGTTGATGAATTAGTGTTTTCAGTGTCATTTAAATTGATATGACACATAAGGAAAGCTCAAACTAATATCTGTCTTTTCATCCTTCATCATCAATGATAAATGACAGCAACATTTAATAAACATTTATATTATATTTATTTATGTTGTTGATTAAAGCTAACATAGAAATAGACCTAGAAACATAGAACATAGGAACATAGAAATAGCCTCACAGTTAATTACAAACCAACGTTAATTAACAATACTCAGCAACTCCACCCAACAATACTCACTTAACGTAACGTTAACTTACACACGGTAACTTCAGCTAAAATAACATTACTTTAAAACTTGCCTGACTCGATCGTCACAATTATATTTTAAAAACATGGTTTATAGATGAAATTAAAATATTATTTCAATTGGTTGTTTTACAGTGTTGTTGGACTTCTATGTAACCGACTGCTTTGCAACACTGTCTACTTATGTAGCTACGCCAGTTTACAGTTCATGTTTTACGATTTATGTCAAAAATGACTGGTGTGACATTTTAAAGGAAACGTGGATGAATCTTATGGTTAACCTGCCCTGGAACTGTTCTAAATTTTTTTACCAGTTATCAGCCTCAAACGCTATTCAAAGTGCATGTGGCCAGGTGGTCCATGAGTTTTATTTTAGTGGTTAAGTGGTCCTTGGTCTGAAAAAGTTTGAGACACACTGCTTTAGAGCTATGTACCGGTACATGTCTTTGCACACTGCCACCAACTGCTGAGCAGGTGAATAGCGGGAAACCATCACTTTACTACAAACTCATGTGATATACAAACAGATGGAGAAACAATTCTCTATAGCACCATATATCTGCTAATGGGTGAAGTATGTGAAAGCACTTTTTTATAAACTGACATGACATGACAATTGAAAAGAATGTCAGTGATCTCTTTTGCTTT
The DNA here is from genome assembly GCF_002260705.1 of Seriola dumerili. Classification (NCBI taxonomy): domain Eukaryota; kingdom Metazoa; phylum Chordata; class Actinopteri; order Carangiformes; family Carangidae; genus Seriola; species Seriola dumerili. The sequence goes on along the minus strand of NW_019174446.1, from coordinate 1,240,346 downwards.
TCTTTATCTTCTTTGGTTCATCATCACTTCCTCTGCACCTCTCTGCCCGTCGTTGACATTCCCTCCATAACAAACCATGGCCACTTGCCTTCACGAGGAAGTCTGACTGTTGACTGTTAATCTTCAAGTGTGTAATATGTAAAGCTTTGTTTACCCCTACAGGTCTGCAGCAGTTAGTTTTTCATCCGGAAGAGAAAGAAAGAAAGTAGTGGGAAGGATATTTTTATGATGAAACTTTTAATGTGTGGATGTTCATCATGAGCTGGGATAAAATGCTGTTACACAGAGAAGCAAGACGTACAAATTGGTTAGAGAGGAGGTTAATGTAGACTATGTACTGATTTTGAGAGAGTTCAGATGCGTTCAGATATCTGCCATTGCATCAAAAAAAATCATGTTATTTAACAAGGCTGAATAAACCACAAGAAATACAACGGAAATGCATTAGAGTAAAGTAAAAAATTTAAATACATCCACCACACACAGAGAGGTGGAGGGAGAGATCTGCTATTGGTGTGTACATCAGCAGTGGTGGTGCTGCAGAGCAGGGAGGCAGCAGTCTTCCTGTCTCACACTGTGTGTGACGTGAGCAGATCATAAGACCTGCAGTGTGGTGACTGGCAGTCACCTCCCTCTGCGTGTTTGTCTGTCTACCTGCCTCCAAAACTTTCCATCCAATCCAACTGTCTGCATGTCCATCTGCACCTCCCTATCTGTTCACCCTGCTCCTCTCATCTGTCCCTGCTAGCTGTCCGTCCTCCTGTCCCTGTGTCTCACTGTGTCTCTGTTCCTCTTCGGCCTGCCCGCTCACTCACATCTACCTGTTGTCATGAGCATATGTTCATGTGTCACACTGTCTTTCACTTTTTGTAGCAGTCTTCTATCAGTCATTTCATCGTAAAAGTTCACATTCACTCATACATTATGCTTAGAAGAGACAGTGCTGTGTGTTGTGTGCTATGAAATGCAGAGGTTCTGAGTGGGCATACAGTGGAAACACAGCTACACAACTCCGCAGAACCTGGGTTACTGTGGTTGTAGGCTGCCTTTAGGTTTCCCACACATGCATCGAATGAGTGAGCGAGCAAGAGAAAGAGAGACAGAGAGAGAGAGTCCGTTCATTTCAGCTTTAAACTTAAGACACAACACCACCATAAAACTCTGATAACACATGCATTGCAAAGACCAACTAACATCCCTGTAAAACAACAGCAGCAGCTAAATAACAGGCTACAATTTTACAAATGTAGTAAAAGTAAAAGATTCCCTTATTTAGCATCATATTCATCACACACATCTACAGTGTCAACATTGGGCATCAAATCTTTTATCTCCTGCTCTCCTCTTCAATCTAGACTCATCACGAGTGAGTGGATGCAGCCGAAAGATAAGACAGGATCTCCTATTGTCGCAATTTTATTTTCAAGATAGGATGTTAAAAAAAAAAAAAAAAATCCTAAAAAAAATGTATGCACAGTTCGCAAATCTTCAGGCCTGATTTTCATGCGGGTTTATGTCTGGGCTTTGGCTTTGCTGCTCAAAGACATTTAAAAACTTATCCCAAAGCAGCTGAGCATTGTCTTGTTTGCTGCTGTTGCACTGCCATGTGCACTCCAGCATGTTTTCCTCAAGCATCTCTATGTATTTGGCTCTGTTCATATGTTCTTCAACTGTGGCCAGTCTGCCAGCGTCTCCTGCTGAGAAACATTCCCTTAGTGTGATGCCTCCTTCTTCACTGTGGACATGGTAGCAGCCAGGTGATGTATCTGATGGTATCTGATTTTTCTACATAGAGCTGAACATTCAGCACTGGAAAGGTTTCTTTTTGTCTCTTGAGGACTAGGGATGTCACGAGAACTGATACTTTAGGTCGATGCTAAAATCCTTACATCAGCATTATGACAACTGTAGTTGGTTTATATAACGATGTGTCAAGCTTGAGACTCTTAACTTGCCTGATAAGGTTGAGTTGTTTTGATTTAGTGAGTGCTAGCCATCAGCAATTTAGATGTAATGTTAGGCGTTAATGATATTTCCATGGAGGCTTACGTTAGCTAGAGTTCTTATTATTCCAAATTCCACTTGTACAACAGTACTGACTTTAGGGGACTGCTCATTTAACGTTACTAGCGTTACCATTTTGCTGATGATGAGCTCCTCAGCCAAAGTGCTAGCTTAACGTTAACGATAGCCCCTGATGGTTCCATCTTCTTTATGATAAGTGTCTTAATCACACATAAAGCTAATCTTTATAAAAACCTCATGAATGTATGAATTTATAACGTAGAGCTTTTTATGTGTCGATTGGGGCTTCCATTCTTTTCTCACATTTTAGTAGCTCTTGTCATGACATACACTTTAGTGGTGATCGGTTCTTCAACCGCTTAAAATGTATATAAATGTCAACTGTATTATGTGAACTGTAGATATTTTATTTCATCACTTGGAGAAAAAAAAGTAGTGGAGCATCGTTCCGGTGTGCTCCAGCAGTGGTACATATCTGGCAGGTTCCCCCATCTCAGCAGAACACTTCAGCTCTGAGACTACTGACTACATGATATAAGCCTGACCTAACAGATGTTAATGATGTCACATCTGGAACACCTCATAACATCTTGACACAAACACTGGCATGTCAGAATTTTTTAACCTTTTCTTGCCAAGTATGAAAACTTCAACGGTGTGTTGGGTAACGTTGACCAATGGGAGCATGGAGTGCTCTTCTTTGCAGAATTGTAAAAGTTATTTCTTTGGGCATTGTTATTATTATTTTGAGAGTTGCAGTGAGAGAGAGACAGGAAAGTCAGGGAGAGAGAGGGGATGACATGCAGCAAAGGGCCAAGGGTTGGATTTGAACCCAGTCTGCTGTGGTACGACCGAAAACATTAGAGGATGGGAAAAAGAAGTTAGAAAATTGTGATTATTTACATTCTGATGTAATTTGCAGGATTATGCTTTGTAGAATAATTTTTTGCTTTTCATTTGCTTTTAATTTTCTTCATTCTCTACATATCTGCCACTATATTTTCTTAGTCTACTAATGTATTTTCTATTTAAATGGGACGCTATGTAATCAGCAATCGCAGTTCTGAATTTTAAAACTGGGCGGTTGGGGATTGCAATCGCAATGATACCAAAGTAACTGCTCTTCAGTTTCCACTTTCCAATATCTAGTTCTTATACGGTCAGACCAACAAATCAGATATAAATACACTCTGAGTATTTGAATGTGGCATGTTTATGATTGGTTAAATCAACAAGGACAAAATACTTTTCAGTAATATTTTAAATTTTGGGATGAAGCAGAGCAATTTGTCGGGGCAGTCGGAGCATTTAGTGGGGCATTACCCCCCCCCCCCCCCCCCCCCCCCCCGTGCCCATGTCTAAAGCAGGGCCCTGTACCAGCATACATAGAGCAGAAGGCTTTGTGTCTGTCTTTCACTGGCGTTTTCTATCCTGCAAATCAGACCACACCAGATAAGGTCAGCTCAGTGAGCTGCAGACCAGACCATACCATCCCGTGCCATTCTCAGCCACGCCAGTTTGTGCGTGTACATGTTCTAGCAGCATATGGCGCTAACTGTCAGGGGAGCTTGTCTCCTGGCCTGGCCTCCGCAGCCCTGGGACAGATGGCGGCTCACTGGGCCCTGAAGAGCAACTGTGCTGCTCGAGATACTCGGCCCACTCCGTCCCCTTACCTTGGCTCTTCCTTTCGGCCTGGCGGCTGATTTTCCTATAGTGCCTCTGCACATGCCAAGACTCCTCTGTCAGCAGGTGGATTTAACTGGGTTTCCATCCAAGCTGAATGGAAAAGGCACATTTCAATAAACAAAATTTACCTATAATCACAGTTTTATAGCTCACCTGCTGCTGCAGAGATTTGGCTGATCATACACAGATTCAGTATACATTAGAATGTTGCTAAGACAAATGTTAAAATAACGGTCTAGTCATATCTTCCTGCCTGACTGGCTGTTAAATTGATTCCATATAACATCACACAAAACATGTTACATGTGTGTTTTCGTTTACAATGCCTGGCCTTTTTAATGGGCCAATGTGAACCTGCACATTTTTTAAATTAACGTAAAGATTGGCCCAGGTATGGTGCTGTGGTATGGTTCGAGTCCAACCCATGGCCCTTTGCGCCATATCATTCTCTCTCTCTCTCTCTCTCTCTCTCTTTCTCTCTCTCTCTGTCATTGTCGCATTTTTGAAATTAAGGCAAAAAATTACTTAAAAAGAAAAAAGTGATGAACCTGGCTGGACACACTTGTTGTTCAATGCTTTTAACTTCTAAAGTCACAATTGGGCATTGAACAACAAGTCCCAGCCGGGAGGTGTTGTCTGAATTTGCAGTGCATATGTTTTGCAGTGCGTTTGTGTATTTGCATGGGTTTTATGAAGTTGTTGTACGTTGAGCTCTCAGGGCCACCGTACCCAGGAACACATGGAGTGTCTTACAGTCATATGAATTTTCAACAAATCCTGTGAATCCCTCTTCTTTACACAACACGGATGCAGTTTACAAATTTAACAGGCAGATTACAAGGTTATAATCCGTCCTCTGAGCAGCACTACTTCTTCAGGGCCAGACAGTCCGACCAGGCCGGGGCTAGCTGTTTAGCATGCTAACTTCAGTAGAAGAAAATAAGTGATAGAAACAGAAGCCAAACAAGAGGGTTCCACCTCTGCCGGCAACTGTTTGGCGAGTAAAGGAATTAAGTTTGTTGCTGAACTATTAACGCGTCAAGACTTAGGCCATGACAAAAGGAGGGAAATACACACAGTGGTATGTAAAATAAAGATTTAATCACATATATTTCCATAAAGGTTTTCTTGTCGTTTAGCCCATTGAGGATATGTGCAGGACTTACCATGCCCCCTTCACTTTTATGGCTTTTGAATGTGTGGAGACCCGCGGAAAGCACATGCAAGGTCAGTTTTAGTCTGGACACAGCAGCCAGTAAAGATGGTTACAAGGCGCAGCGTACAGAGGAGCTCCAGTCCATCTTCTCCTCCACTGTAAAAAGACCTGAGTGAATTCTCAGCTCTGTCAAATCACTGCTCCCCTCTCTCACCACGTTGTTACGCTGCAACACAAAGTCTTTGCCGTCACAGAGGAACAGAATCAATCTTAAAGTTCAACTCAAACACACACACACACATACATTTTTCAGCTGCCACAGTCACACAAACACATACTTTTCCACCCACTGAACTTAATCCCATACACAGATACAATGGTGTTTTTTCACCCTGTAGCAGAACTGATGCATCTGATTGATTTGATCCATGTGTGATTGAGCGGTGTAACCTGCCTTCGCCTTCTGGCCTCTATAAGAAACGTAATGCTTTCTCCCCCCTCACTCCTTCCGTCTTTTCCTTCCCTCTCCTTGTCCCTCTCTCTTGTAGCTTTATGACTCCTTACTCAGTTTCCTCTGTCTTGCCTGTATAGGGTAAATGAGCGTATCGATAGCTGCCTGCTCTGTCTGGTGTTTCAATTCAGTACGAAGGGATGGTGAAATTCCTGAATCTTTTTTCGTTGAGAATATTTCTGAATGTACGAATGGAATCTCAATGTGTTTATTTGGCATAGCGAATTGAAATTCAGATTCAAACTCCACTCGGCTCTGTTGCTTGTCCTCGAGACACACACACACACACACACACACACACAGAGACACACACACAGACTTTGCGTACACACACAGGGCTCCCTGCTCATTACCCTATCTCCATTGCTACCCATCAGTAGCGCCACCTCTAGCAGCATGCATACATCACTGGCATACAGCACACTCTGTCATGTGTGAAATGGGCTGTGGTTGATCCCTGCCCTGGGAGAGGAGAGGAGAGACGAGAGTTTTTCAGCAGACGAGATGAGAGTGGTTCTCTGAAGGGAAGAAGGGAGGAGGAGGAGAGGGAAAAAAAGAAGAGTTGCTGAAGGGACATGAGAGGAAGAAAGGAGAATGGAAAAACAAGGCGAGAGAGAGAGAGAGAGAGAGAGGACAGAATAACAAAGTGTGACAGACAAGCGAGCAAATGAGGAATTTTTGAGCAGAATAAATGTAAAGAGTAATGAGGGGGAGGAGTGGAGGGAAGATGAGATGAAAAGAAGTAAACAGAAAGTTGATGTCCAACAATTTTGATTATCAGTCAGTCATTTATTAAACAAAAATACCAAACATCCTCTGGTTGCCAGCTTTTCATTTTTATATCATTGTAACCTGAATATCTTTAGGTCGGACAGAACACATCATCTTATAGACTAAATGATTAACTGATATTTCAAAACAAAATCAATAATGAATGTAATCATTAGTCTGGTTCTGTGCTTTAAGGCTGTTTCTTAATGGAAAAACAACTGTCAATCCAAGTTTAGCACACATTTTTGCAGAAAACAGGCAAAAGAAAATGTGAATTAATGTACGATTCCATCCTCTACTGTCCTGTCAGGTGCCATTAAACCTTGTAGAAGAAGAGGGTGCTCCGAGATGATGTAATTAACAGAGCACCAGTCAAAAGTTAAATGGGAAAAACAGTAACTATAGAGCCAAACAACCCACCACACCTGTGCTCAAAGTCTGTACCCTGTGTCTTGCTGCACTCCTTCCTCACTGACAGTAAACGTATCAAATCTGCAGTATAGAGGAAAATATCTAAAAATCACTTCTATGGTAATCTTTAAAATATTTACCATTAACTGACAATGACACAATGACAATGTAGTCAATGTAGACAACTCTGCAATTTCCTGCCTCAGTGTTGTTAATCTTCTTGACTCATTGACTGTAGATTGGAAGCATGAGGGAGACGCGGGAACTTTAGTCTTGAGGAGTTGTAGCATTTATTTACTGACAAACAACGTAAAGTGCACTAAATCTTGCTATATGTTCACAGTTGTACCACTAACGTCTTACTCTCTGCTCCGGTCACCAGCCTCACCGCATCTCTCTTGCCCGCCATGCACACAACCTACGTACTGATCTATTCCTGAAATAATATTCTGTCTCAAACTTACTGCAGATTTTACACAGAGATGATAAATTAGTTTAATTTGCTTGTTTACTTGCTACAACTGCTGCCTCTTAACGCTTAATGTGCAAGTTTAGTTCCCATACACATCTGTGCATGAAATATCGAGACCGTCCTCCTTTAAAAAACGAGCCCATATGTTGTTCGTGCAGTAGCTTATTATGACTCATAGTTAGGTTTTGTTGCTAGGTGACATCTAGTGGCTGTAGTAATTACAACAGGAGCAAAGGGAAAACTGTGGTGACGTAGTATGAACAGCGACAGAGTCCATGTCAGGGGGAGGTTGTGGTGGATGGACGGGTCAACAAAACACAGGAATATGACACAGGAGATCGGTGATCGATTCCAAAGTGAAAGTAGCAGTTTATATTGTAGCCATGACAACAAAGGCTGGGTAATGTAGAGGAAGTACTTATTTTAACCCAAATCACAATCTTCTCCTAAACCTTGTGCTTTTAATGCCTACTACACCTAACCAAGTCAAGACCGTTATAATAGTAACCATGGCGACAAAGGGAGGTACGCACCTGCAGTACAGTCTGTGTGTTTGTTATTATAACGAGACAACTGCGGTCGTATCAGAGGGTTGAAAAAAAATGACCTATATGGTTGTTTAGGTTGCAGGACTGGTTGGAAATATCATAACTGATCTCGGTTGAGGACATTTGAAGCTGAGACGCGGAAAGCTTGAGAAGCACATTTGGGCTATAGCCAGTCACCTGTCAAAGATCCCAAGAATACGCCCTCTGTCACCCAAAATGAAAGAAACTAGCAACGGCTGGTAGTCAAGCTAGCCCCCAGAGACAATACCCTTCTGCCACCACAGGAAGGCACTGTTGTGAGATCAGCTGTAAGGAGAGATATCACTTCCACTTCAGTATCATTCTAATGTCTGATCTATTTTTAGCTTTAACTGGGTAAGCACTGCTTGCCTTGCTCGCCCTGATGGCACGCCACAGGCAATAACCATGTAGAAAACATGATGGAAATATGACATTTAGGTTTGTTTTATGTATGAATTTGAGGAATGTCTCCTCACTGCTCCACACAAATCTGTTTTTGTCTGAGTGGAGGTTTCTTAAGTGGAGTAGACGCTTCAGTGTCAGAAAAGTCACATGTTTCAAGTACATCATGATTTATTCACTGAATCTGTTTCCATGATTCTATCGTTGATAAATCAACTATTCCACTTCAGCCAAGCATAAAAACCATTTTAAAATTTTCTTTTAGAGAGTTTCCTGTTTTTTAACGGCAAATTGAAAATGTGCATAAGAACAGGTGGATGGAAAGAGACAAATATTTTCTACCACAGTTCTTCATCTTTTCTACTAGTGATTTGACTTGTAGAGTTTCATATCCATCCAAAATTTGGAAAATTTGCTTGGGCTATGAGTCACTTGATTTGTCTATGGAGAAAATGAATGAAACTTTAACTTCCACCACCAGGTGCACACAGCTATAGCTCCTCCCACCTTGCAACTCTATGCCAAAGCCCAAAAAAATGGCAACACAGCAAAAATTGTCACAAGGATGGCAAAATGCATGGTTGAAATTGGCCGTTGGTTGTTATAAGTCAACTTACAGAAATAACTTAATCTACATGACAAAACAGAGTATGAAGAGATGGCACTTCAGTTTCATTATGAGGCTACAAAAAAGAGTCAGACCTAAATATATGGGCATAAGAAAGGAGGAGTAGAAGAGACAGGAGAAGATGAGGAGTTTTGACAGGAACTAGGAAGATGACAGGGACAGAATAGCAAAATAAGGAAAAAAAATAGATGAAAGCAGATCAAAGGAGGAAAAGGAGGAGTGCAGGACAGATGTGGAAATGGAGGAGAGAGGCAGTGGGGATGCTGAGGAGATGAGAGGAGTTGGAGGTGGGATAGGAGAAGAAAGGATATGAAAATCTGGAGAAGTGAAAGACAGAAGTGTAGAAAAGAGAAGCAGTGAGGAGTTTTCAGAGGGTACGACGAAGGGGACGGCTCGAGAGGAGGGATGGATGCTGAGGAGCAGAAAGAGAGAGCGAGCACTGAGCGAACAGCACAGACAGACAGAGAGAGAGAGAGAAAGTGTGTGGCACTGCGCCACTCTGCTGCAGCAACACTGACTGACAGCCATAGCCCGACCACTGACTGACTGCCTGTCTATCTGTGCTGGCTGGCTGATTGACTCGCTGACTGGTTGGCTGGCTGAATGGATACAGCAGTGTCCCCACAGCTTTGCCCTTCTCCCCACCTCCTCCCTGTCTCTGTCTGTCTCCCTCCCTTCCTCTGTCTCTCAGCAATGCAGCATGAAGTTAGAGAGAATACTTATGATTTGACTTTTTTTTTTAAATAGCTGTTAGTGATGCTGTTTTTCAGGCCATGTGGTAGTAAACAACATCTCTCTGCTAAATGTTTCATCAGTGCAGCAGAGGAACAAAAAAAAAGTGGTTTCCCAATTTGAGTGAGGTCTCAGCTTTGTTTTTCCTCTTAAATATTATAGATGCTTGTCTTTATCTCTCACTGCTGTCTTCTTTGCTCGTCTAACCTTGAGTCTGCGTCCTTTTGTTCTCCCCGAGCACTCTGTATAAACTTTGTCAATTAACACGATACAAATAAAGTTATCATTATCACCTCCAACACTCAAATTGCCCCTGATGAGATTAAAACACATTTCATCGCTGTTGAAAGCAGCGCTGCGCTCAGAGCGACAGATAGCCCCATAAAGCACATAAACACACACTCCTCGCTCCCCATCGCTTGTGCATTATTATCCTCTATCGTGAAGGGAAAGATAAATGACATTGAGATAGGATGGCAGACTTACAGACTGATAAAGAGGCCATAATGTGTCTGACCAAGCGTCCTTCTTCCTCCACTGGGTCATACATTATTATCTTCAGAGGGAAGGGACCTTTAGATCATTCTCAGGATTGCCACAGCAAACAGGGCCCCCGGTTTCACAAAGTATTAACATTTGTTGGTTCTGCTACTGCAATGCAGCACTATGTCACCCTCTTTGCTCCTCTGCTCCCTCACTCTCTCTTCTTCTCTCCCTCCCTCACTCTGTCTCTCACCCTTATCTCCCTACCATAACACACTACTACTGCTTTACTTTCCTTGTTCAAGGGGACCCAGATGTAGAAATGACTTTAACATTAACTGCAACAGAACCTGTTGTGGTGTTTCATGTAAATAGCAGTTAAGTGTGTGTGTGTGTGTGTGTGTGTGGTGTGCTGTGTCTGTGTGTTGTGGTGGTGTGGATTGTGGTGTGGTGTGTGTGTGTGTGTGTATGTGTGTATGTGTGTGTGTAGGGGGGATGTTGGAGAGATGCAAAGCCTGCAGAGATAAGTGGGGTTAAACTGTGCGTATAAGCCGGCTTTTGTCTTTGAGCAAATGCACTTTTGTGATCCTCTTCCTCTTTGGGTGTCTTTTCCACGCACTCATGTTAAATCAATGGACCTCCATCTCTTACACAGCTTTTTCTTTATGTTAGAATATATTAACCATAGTATAGTTAATCACTGATATGTTACAGACAGCGGATACAGTAATTAATCAGAAAGAAACAATGTCTCTGCTTAATCATTTTGACACTATGGTTACATACAATAGCCCTTTACTAAAGGTGGCACTATTTAGTTCATATCATATTGTGATTGGCCACTGAGCCTGGAAAGCACAATCTGCACACCCCAAGTGACAGGCACACAGAGAGGGACAGATAGGGTTGCAACCCATCCCGGTTTTCCTGGGATTGTTCTTTTTATGGAGCGACTGTCCCGGAAAATTGATATTCTTTCCTGGGACATGAGTTGTCCCGGTTGTTGTGACGATGCATTTCAAACTTAGTATATCATAGTTTGAAATAAAACCTCGTTGTTTCCTTCAACTGCTTTACTGTTTAATTTCCAGTTATGTCCAATCCTGTGTCCGTAAACGTATGAAAACAGGTACAACAGTACCCAATTTATCTTATTATGATAACTACCGCTCATCCACGACCCAGTGAAGCAGAAACGACACTACCATGAATTCAGGCACTTGCTATAGTAAAAATAAAAATAAAATCTACATGTTGCGGTCAATGTCGATATTGTGTCTTGCTGCCACAAATCAACCATTGTATGGGAAACACTCTGCTGTCATATCATCTACTAAATGTCAAAATATTTCTCTGACTGAGTCGATATCTGTGTTTCTACATGTCTCACTGTGTCTGACTGTCAGGCTGACGGTATTTGGGTGATCGTCTGACTGTCAGTCTCATCTGTCCACCTGTCTGTCAGCAGCAGGAGGCAGCCTCCTCAGCAGTGGAGCAGTGAAGAAACAGGTCACTTCAGCCACAGAAAGACATTTTCCTTTATTTTACAATTTTTACATTGGTCTTTGAGACTTGATCTGGCTTCATCTGCTTGATTGACAGATGTGCTAGCGCATGATTATTGTGATTGATATAAGCTGTTCTTTGTTATAAGCATTTGAGACACTGACAAAGATGGTGGAGAGGGGTAACCCCAAACTCAGGCTTCCAAACACGCCTTCAGAAAGCTAAAATCAATACCAGTGTTTGTAAGGACATGTGTTCCTACAGCAAAGAAGATAGATATGAAGAAGTTGCTAGACTCAGGAAAATATCTAAAACCTCCTCATTGGACATATTTTCTAATTGAGTTATTTTACCACCTTTGCTGAAGTTTGAACCTAAAGAATGCTTTAAATAAATATTATGTTATTAATAGTCCCATTTTTTAAACTTGACCTCCATGTGTTTATGCACATACTCCAGTAAGTTGTAACAAAATTTTGTGAGGCCCATTTGAAGATACAATAGAGAGATGCGATAAGTTTCCCAGGAGTCCAGACGCTGGTGATGGTGGAGCAGAGCCAAGGAAACCTTTGGACAATTGTCCCTGGACATCATGGAGGTTGTTGTGGTCATGGGGAGAAGATAGGTTGTGCAGAGTGGGGAAGTGAAGGTGACAGAGAGAAATAAATCAGGAGAATACAGCCAGCCTTATAGCCAGACCTGAGAAGAGATACACATGTTAACCTGCGACAAAGGCTGGAGGAGCGCTGAAAGCCAGTGGAGAGAGAGATAGATGTTAACCTGTGATGAAGGTTTGAGGCCGGGATCACCAAACGAGAGGGACAGATGTTAGTGTGCAACAGAAACTAGAGGCCAGGGGAAAGAAAGGATGGAGGCCGTCAAAGGCTGCTGAAGAGAGATTGATGTTAATGTGGGAATGTGGGACAAAGGTTCGGGGGTCGTCAAAGGCCTGAGGAGAGGATTATATGATGGACTGTAGCGAGGAGAAGACAGAGAAGACATGGGTAGAAGAAATCAATGTAATGTGAAGGGGTTGTAAATGAGTAACCACCAACAGCTATACAGTGTTGTGCAAGTTCACACTTCAGAAGAACTAGCTCCAAGTTCAGTTCACAAAGATTAAAATCAACTAGTTCACAGTCGTTTCAAGTTTTGCTTCTCTTTCTCACAGCTGCACTCACTCAGGAGTAAAGCAGTGTTGAGGTTGGTGCATCCTTTAAAGCAGTGGTTCTCAAACTTTTTCACATCAAGGAGCCCTAAACTGACATAGATTAGACCACGGAACCCCATTTGAAAAGATTTAGCTCTCTGATTTAGCTTTTAGATATTTTATTACAGAACATGTTTGAAACCCAGGACCAAAATAGTCATACATCCCGCCATTGTGTTACTTATGGATGGAATCACATTATAGTGAAAATTAATAATTGCCCTTTTTGCTGAGGACCCCTCAAGGACCCCTGGGGGTCCCGGGACCCCGCTTTGAGAACCACTGCTTTAAAGAACGATTTTAATAACAGTTTTTAACCTCTGGTCTGGGAGAGTTATGAAGTCATTTCAAGTCAACAAGCCAACATCCAGTTGAAGTCACAAGTCAGTACCTACAGTAGATATTCATGTCAGTTATTTTTGATGTTATCAAATAAAAAAGTCTTCAGATTCTCCACTCGAGTTGGATTAAACTCCAAGTCTTGTGATTCGAGTCCACACCTCTGCACACACCACACACACCAGTTCAGCTTCTTCCTTAATGATAGCCGAAGGTCACACTGGCTGTGGGAGCTCACCTTCCACCCTATCTGTCCATTCCCACCCACCTCTGTCTGCTCGTTCCTCCCTTCCTCTGTTTGCCACCGTCTCACTCCCCCTTTTTTTTTATTCTCATTATTTCTTGCTCTGTCTCAGTCCCTCTTTTTCTCACTCTGTCACTTTCCCTCTGCCTTCCTCTGTCATTATTCTGCCCACATGTCTAGACTGAAGAGAAAACTTTTGCTGCTTGCGCATGTGATATCTGTGTGGCAGTGTATGTCTGGCACTTACTGTGTGTGTGTGTGTGTGTGTGTGTCTTCTTTGTCGAGCGCTTTAGGTCTAAGTTCAGTAATCTTTCTGGTTTGAGAGAGGATTGATATTCAGTCAGTGCGGAGCTGAGAGGCAGCCCTGTGGAATGTAAAGACTCTTGCTATATGAAGGATTCTCATAATCGGTTGCAGCTAAATGACCATCAAGGCTGTTTCTATTACAGCACTAGAGATAAATTAAAGCCCGCCAGTTAGTATGAGGTATTGAATGATTCTATAGCTGTAGCCGATCAAACTACATCATGGCTTACTACACTTAAAGAACAGTTTTTCACAGTTGATTTTTCTTTTATATGGACAGACCGGCTTCATTGAAAAAATAAAAGTCTGAGGAAATTTCACTCAAGTTATAAATTTAAAACAGGTTCCCATGTTCTTGATATGTAAGTGATAGCACAGGATCATATAGAAGGACTTTATATTGTGATCTGGACTTACCTTGTGTAGTAGCGTGGAAGGATTACACTGTAGAGTGTGATTTTGTTTGAGAAGGCACTGCTGCAAAGCCAGTCACAGATAGATACTGCCTGTGACTACAGGCTGAAAGCTTTAGATTGAGCCTGGCTTGACATACACTTCCACTCCAGGTGAAGTTCACATGAAATGATTTTACTGTTACATAATGAAACAGTGTTGCCCTCTGGGAGCTGTCGCTGGTGTCTTGTGAATCCAGATGGAATGGCCAGTGTTTTCTTTATGTATTACATATGCAGAACAATGCAGGATTAATAAAGATATACTGTTTAATTTTTCAGCCATGAAAAGGCACCGAGAAAGTTTTGGATGTTATTTTAAACTTTAACCAACACTGAACGTTAGGGTTGATATCACTGCTGAGAAGTACGGTGGCCCTGAGAGCTCAAAGAACTGCAGATGAACTTACTGTGAGTAAGTTCATCTGCACAACGGTACATCTGCACAACTACACAACAGTAGTGTTGCATGCACGTGCATCCTAGCCGAGGTCATCACTTTTTTGCATCCACTGGAAACACTTTGTGTGTGTTTTTAAGTTGCAGTGTGTTGAACTCTCAGGGCCACTGTAGAGAAGAACACAAATTTGAAGAATACTGTCACTTCCCGTGTGGAACTAGTAGTTAATAGTTTCTTTTATGCATGACAGTGTAACAACCTTAACTGCATTTTTATTACTGTAACCATGACAACAAAGTACCTGCGACCTGAGTGGTTGTTTAGATTGGAGGACTTGTTGGTTTTAGGGTTGTCACAAGGTGATAATATGTCTGTGTGTTCATAGCTTGTTTCTAGGTTAGCTATGTTTAAGGAATCTTTATCAAACTGTGTGGTATATTACGTGCTTATGTAAAAGTTAGTAATATCAGCTGATATACTGTTATCAGATTTTTTTAAACTCTCGAATACCGATATCAGCCTGAAAAATTCACGCAGGGTCTAATATAAGGAAACTTTTTCTGATGACAGGTTCACTGCAGTTGCACCTGGTCTGTCGTGAACAGTGCATGTGCAAAGGGTCTTTGCTTCTGTTATTAAAATGTGAATTATTTTATAGCTACAAATAAAAACACATACAACAGAACTATATCAAAACTTGAATTGAGAAATATATCAAGTACACAAAAGTCAGTTACATAGAAATACTGCCAATTAAACAGCCATTGTTGTAGTTTTAAAGTGCTGGAATGTCTTTCTGCACTGAGATACTGATAGCTGTGGTAACCTAATATTGGATGATAATATTATTATTATTTTCCATCCGTTTACATTAGGTTTTTTGAAAGACTTGTCTGCCACAGGTGCAGTACCAGCAAGCTGTCTGAAGTTGTGGTAATACAGTGGCTCTGCACTGACCTCTCTGTTGTTGTCCTGTTACCAGTACTTTATATGACTATATGAGTGTGTGTGTTCCTGAGAATGTTCCTGCTCAAGAAATACAGGCAGGTGATTCATTGCTGTTGCTAACGGGAAGAGCGTTTTGAGGTAACCAATAGTTGTTGGTAATTATATATTACTGTCATCTGAAGGGAGGCCTGTATTTACCCCAGCATTACAAAGCCTGTGACACAGGACATCAGTAATGTTGTGCACCTCTGTGGTAATTTTTGCACAATAGCATTAAAAAGAGAATAAAACCTTGAAATGGCAAATTGGCAGCTATATAACCAAGTACTGCTTTGGTATTGGCAGGGTGCGTTGGTGTGAAAAGTCATAAAGATTATGAAAATAGTGATTTTTGTTAATAGAAAATTATTGGGCACCCCTTTAAAAGTCTTACTCTGGTGCAGTAATACTGGTTTTACTGCAAAGGTAGTGTCACATTAGCAGTGCATTGTCTGCTTTGTCATATCCAACACAATAAACCACAGAGACAAACACAAGAGCTGCAGTAAGGTTTGCTGGAGTTTGATGACTATTAGAGAAGATGAAGAAGTTGTGCCCAAAATTCACACCCATTAAAAAAGGTCCAAGGCCATCTTCAGACACACAACACTACTGTGTGAAAAATGCATTCATCTGATGCCTCATTCATTTGAATGGAGACCTCTGTGGAGTCACAATAGGTGCCAGCTCACAAGGCTCCAGCGACAAAACACAGGGTTGTCTGGCAGACGAGTTGAACCTGGCGCAACTTTTGCTGCAATGCAATGTGATGTGAACCGGCAAGATGCTGTCACTGCCAATTAAAAGTGCAAGCTCACATTCGACGTAAATAACTCTGTAGCAGCATGTCGCCTGCGTCTCACAGAACAGATACGCTTCTATTTTTATCAATCTAGCTGTCCGCAGTGGCCGTGCAGCATCTTGTGTTTACATGTGTATAGCGGGAGTCAATACTGTGTCTAAATGCACACTGTGGAGACACAGACGGAGGACTGAAGCTGCTGCTGCTCATGCTCTGCCTCCTGTCTTTGTATGGTGTAACATGAGTGTCATATTCCTAGAGTTTACTTCACCGATGTCATTAAACAATGGCCACAGTGCTAACTTTCCACAGTTATAAAATCCTTCCTTGTAATATTATAAACCACTGTGCAGCCTTTGGGCGTATTATAAAACTCCAACTCATGGATTTTTTCATCTCAAACTGGACTTCCTGGATTGTTTTCATGTCTCACTGCTACTTTAAACAACACGCCTGCATCAACACAACACCATTGTTGTAACTGAAAGGCTCTGTTTGATCTGAATTTCCTTTTAACAAATAGCTGCTAACCTGTTGCAAAGGCAGAGATCCAAAGTCCCCTCTCCACCTCCAACCAACACGCAACAGAACTTATTATACAACAGTTTGTATTGTTCAGTACAGGGACACTTTTAGGCGATCTCGGCAGCACAAGCCAAAATGGAGGAACAAATCCTTTGACATTAATGTCAGACATTCTTTTTACTTTTAAAAGTCTGTCACTGATGTCCAACGCTCACAAAAACCCAACTGCTCACTCTGTGCTAAACACCTGGGGCCAAATGCATAAATGATGAAGTTTTGCTGTTTACACAATAACAATTTTACATTTCATAAACTGAAATAATTGTGTTTGTGTGCTCTATGTTTCCTTTATCATCGTTTAATATCCTTATTATTTATTGTGAGTCATTCTATAAAGTGTTTCATACTATTTTAACATTTACTACTCACAGTGTTAGAGCCTGTCTGGAGCCTCATTAAGACTCTCTAGTCCCAATAAATGAAGTTCAGAGTTAAACAGGACTTTAAAAGAGTGATTGCATTAAAGTAAGCTGATGCACGTTTTTGTCTCAGTTTCACAATCGGTGAAATTGTTCTTCTTTCTCGTCTTTCTTTTCTATGTCTGATGGATTAAGGGTGTGTCTTCATCCATTTATGGCTAATTGTGGGAGTGGAAATGAGGCTTGTGCACAATTTCTCAATGAGTGAGATTTATAAAGCCAGAACCATGAGTATGTGTGCGTACACATAGTTTTAGTCATGAATCTACACAGAGTTTTATGCATCTGGCTCCGGATGCTGAGAGAAGACTCTGTAGAAGAACGCTCTTCTGGGGGCTGATGCTCACTGACATGTCATTGACCTGCTGGCTGCTGCACATAAAGCTGTTAGTATCACATATGAATAACCAGGACTTACAGTAGGTTCCATGCAAACATGATCCAGATTCATAAGTGGGGTATGGATACTATGTGCACAGGTGTGCCTTCAACACATATAGTATTCATTGAGTCAGTAGGTAAAAAAAGAAAGATGGCCTCAAATGACAAACAATCTGCACCCTGAAATTAAAGGAGGACAGATTCACAGGATTAACACCAGGCTTTAAGTCCAGATGTTTGTACCTTGAACGACAGCTGTCAGATTCCACCCTGTTGTACTGCATTACAGACCTGTCCACATAGCGTTGTGAGTGAGTGACCCCCTGAGCCACAAAGTGTATAAAAGCAGCAGTCACTTTCAATTAATTATATGACAGTGAGCAGCAGTGAACGATGTGAGCAGTGTCATTTTGCATCTGTTTCAGTGACATTTAGTTGGTGAACCTCTGAAGTGCAGTATTTTGTTAATGCTGATGTTAACAGCTGTCTGTCTAAGTCCTGTCCACACCTTCCTTCAACGGGCAAACACTGACACTGAGAAAAAAACTTTACTGTAGGACTCTATACAAAATAATTCAGGAAACAATATTGTGATAAGTTGAACAGATAAATTTAAGACAGTAAAATATAAAAAGTAGGTTACTTTATTTTTACCTTTAGGTAAATTTGATGTGCAGTAAAAACAGTCATCAATCTTCAACATACAGATTTAACACCATGTGTGCAAGGTAAAAAAAAAACAATTTAAATTAAACGTTGCTTCTATGCAGTGTTACTGCAACTTATTCATATGAGTGATGGCTGCTGGAACAAAGCTCTTTATAATGTTTTGTTAGCACTTTGGGAATATGAACCTTTGTCCAGAAGGAAGTAGCTGAAATTCACTGTTCAAAGGGGGGAGTCGTCATTTAAAATGGAGCCAGCTATCAATCAGCTTTACTGGACCATTTCACAATTTGACTCAGAGAATACCTGCTCTTTAAAGATAAATTTCCAAACCATGACACCAGAGAAAAAGATAAAAGAGATTCTACAAAAGCACAGTAGAGTATGATCATCATGGTCTTGCCAGTGTGGAAATAGGACAGTTTCCTCAGATACAACAAATGCTGAAGTATTACAATTGGTATAAAGTGTTGTAATGAAAGGTTTCAGTTACTATAGGTTCCAGTGCAACAACTCAACCAAATAGGTTGTTTTTTTCAACCTTGTGATATGACCCATAGGAGTGTCTCATGCCCTTGGTTGTCATAGTTACAGTAATAAACACGTGGACTGCACAGACAGTGGCGGACCTACCTTTATCACCATGGTTACTATATTGATGGTCTTGGCTTGGTTAGGTTTAGGAGAAGATCGTGATTTGGGTTAAAATAAGTAGTTCCCCAACATTACATGGTCTTTGTTGTCATGGTTACAATAATGTTGGAATCAAACACATATCATGTCATATTCCTGTGTATTCCTTTGTTGACCCATCCATCCACCCCAATCTCCTCCTGACTTGGACTTTGTCGCTGTTTACACTACGTCACCGCACTTTTCCCATTGCTCCTGTCATAATTACTACAGCCACTAGATGTTGCCTAGCAACAAAACGTAGCTATGGGCCATAATAACCTGCTGTTAAAAAATATTATACATATATACAACATATTTTCAATTCAATACAAGGTGAACAATGTAGCACTGATATAAAATGATGTCTCTCATTCTAGTCTACACATCAGGTTGTGTGAAACAATATAACATGGTCTTGCTATAACAACTATATAACAGTTATATAACATTTATTCCTGCTGTCTAAAATATAACAGTTTTATGAAGTGGAAATAATTGCGTTGAAAACATAGTAGGGTGGAAAACTTAATCTGTTTGTTTTTTCTGGTTTGAAAATATAACAAGTCTTGACAGTTCTGCGATGTATCAAACCACATCATTTACTTTCTACTTCAACACCTGAGAGCCTATCAGCTAAGTTTAACACACCTCTGCTTTATCCATCCATTAACCACTATTTCTTTTCCTCAAATCCTCTTGCCCGAGAAACTGTGGGAGAAACACAGTCACTGTTTGACCCAGATGACCCAGTGATTTTCAAAGCCTGAATTTACCTGTCGTACATGTCAGCAGCAAAGAGCAGGATTATAATGAACACAGTCTATGACACTTTTCATGAGGAGTGAAATTTTCTATTGGTGTGTTCATGAAAAAGTTTTGGAAGAAACAACAAAATAGGGAACAATAAGAACAGGGCCAAACAAATAAAGTTAACCAAGTTGAATGTGAACTGGTGTAGCCACGTTCAGCAGGACAGGCATTGTGCTGCTGTTTAAAGGCTTTGAGTGACATTTTCAAGAAGCCATTCATTTGGGATTATTTTGAAGGAATACTATGACGTTTTAGATTTAACAGTTTTTTTGTTATTTTTTTTCTGATTTCTCTACCCAACACAGTGTAAAAAGTGTGAGATTTGACACTTACCATACCGTGAGTGCTGCTAGCCTGCAGTTATTTTTTTGGCCACTCCATGTCTTTATTAGATAGGACAGTGTAGAGTGACAGGAAATGGGACAGACAGAAGGGGAATGACATGCAGCAAAGAGTCCGGCTGGCCGGGAGTCAAACCGGGGACTCGTCTGCTTTAGAGGATGTGGTATGCGCCCTAACTATTCAGCTGTACGGTCGCCCCCAGCATCCTACTTTTAAAACCAGGCCGTTTGATGATTCCTATTTTATAGGTTGAATATACATGTGGCTTCCAAGTGTGTGTCTGCCATGAGGTGCACATTTTAAACGATCTGTTAAATTACTCCGTTCAGTTGTAGTTATGGCATGTAAAACCATGTCACAGAGTCAAATCAGAATGATTGAAAATCTGCGTTGGCAAATAAATAAAATAATAAATTAAGTTGAAATAAAAACATATTGCTGCTTTACTACACCCACTGTGGTAGACAAGTTGGGCTCTTGCTTATGTAGATAGCACATAGGCAATCTAAGCATTATTATATATCACTGAAGTTATACAATGACAGTAACTTGCATTTTGTGATGAAAGTCAAATGACGTTCAAAAGACCTCAAGACATTTATGAATGAATAAGTGTTTTGTTGAATCTGCTGATTATATTCTACTCGTACAACTTTAGTATTTTTTTGAAAAGGAGTAGATTGTTTAGAACAGTTGCTCAGGAGAGTGATACATCTGATGTGTGAGAAGATGATAAAATAGAAGAAAAGCATATTTAATGTTAAATACAATTAGGGAAAAAATCTCAGTGATTATTAATAATAAACACATTTGATATTATAAACAGCCAAAAAATGTGCCATTTTGCTACTGCAAACCACTGAGCAGCTTAGAGGTGAAGCCAGATTCTCCTTTTCTTCCTCCCCCTGCTCTGTCAGACCTCCACACCTCCAACCACATTGCTATCTCTAATTAGCACTTGTCAAAGTAGAACTCTTATGAATCTTAACCACAGGATTATAGAATAATTTGTGACGGATAATCAGTCAATCCTGGAGTGTTAGAATAAACAAACAGTTAATCATGTCATAGATATTATAATTTACTCAATAAGTCAATTTGATTTATAGTTTTGCCTCGTGGCATCATCTCCCAACTCTGTGATGCAGGGTTTGTTTACTGTGAGATTTGAATAAGTTCCAATAGCGACCTCTGAACATTTACTGAGCAGCTGTCTACTGTCTCTTTGTGTTGCAGTAGATGTGAGAAAGAAGAATATATTCACAGGCTTTTGAACATAAACTGTCATTTGTAGAATGAGTAATGATGATATAGTTTGTGATTCTTTTTGATAGGAAGGCAGAATAAATAAGATTAAATTCTCTATTCTCTGTGTTATTATGCTCAAGTTGAATGTTTACTGTTTTACAATTATTTTTTACTGTGCTGGGTGGGTTAGCATTGGGTTAGCATTAGCTGTTGCTACAGCATAATGACTATGACTGGGAGCATCAGCCATGCTGCTGGTTATCACTGCAGTAAATGCTTTCATGTCAGAGAGACGTCCCCTCTTTCAAGCCTCTTTGCAAAGTAATAAAAGCGATGCAACCAAACTCCAGCACTAATAAGTAATTTTTTAGAATAAAGAAACAAAAACCTTTGTGAAACCGATTAGGTGTGGTTTGTGTTTAATGCTAATCAGTCAGTGTTAGCATGCTAACACACTAAACTAAGATGGCATGGTAAACATCGTGCTGTACATGCTAAACATCAGCATGCTAACACTGTCATTGTGAGCATGTTAGCATACTAATATTAGCATTTAGCTCAATTATACATCTGGCACCATTGACTTAAGTACAACTCACAGCACAGCCGCACAGAGCTGCTAGCATATCTGCAGTCTTGTTAATATACAACTTTTGTGAATACCTTTGTTTAAGTACAAAGAAATGTCCAAAGCTGATCCTGTTGATTGAATTTAAAATTAGGGTATCATAAAGTATATGTTTGTTGTTTTATTTATGTTTTATTTATGACTCCCATAGCCATCATTCATGTAGATTGAAGATGGAAGATGCAAGTCCATTCTAATCTTCAGCAGAAAGGATATACCTGTTGGTATAGGTAACAATCTAAATACAGTTGTACCCAAGTATGTACATTGGTCATATACTGTATATCATAAAAACAATGTAACATAAAGAAATCTGAAAAAAAAGAAAGAAAAGAAAGAAGTGTATTTAGGTTTGTACACCTACAGACAGCCAATCAGCCAATCATGGCAGCAGTGCAGTGCATAAAATCATACAGACACAGGTCAGGAGCTTGTGAGGAATGTTTTCTTGGCCCCTTAATCCCAATCAATCATTGTTTGAATACTACGGCCTATTTGGGAATTGTTGCTAACCATGTTCATCCCTTTATGGCCAAAGTTTAGCATCTTTAATGGCTACTTCCAGCAGAGTAAAGCTCCATGTCACAGAGCTAAAGTCTGGTTTCATGAACATGACAGTGAGTTCAGTGAACTTCAGTGGCCTCCCCAATCTCCAGACCTGGATCCAGTAGAACAGCTGTGGGATGTGGTCGAACAGGAGATTGGCAGCTTGAATTTGCAGCTGACAAATCTGCAAAAGTGATTCAATCATGTCAACATGGAGCAGAATCTCAAAGAAACGTTCACAATAAAGTGCTGGCTGAGGGTATATTCCTCCACAGACTGAACAACCAGAAAGACCTGAGATACTAAAGAGGGAGACTTGCAGACTGTAGATTAAATTTGAGAACTGTGAGAGTCTTTGTTGTTGTTTTAATCTCTTATTTCTCTCATCAACCTACCCTACCATCCTTACTACACACACACACACACACACACACACACAAAGCAAAATTCCTCTGTCTCGTATCCTTGTCCTCTTGTGTCCTGACAAGTTGACAGGAGTCTTTATCAGTCTGTAATCAAACCCCCAGCCGCAGTTTATTTTCCCACACACATACAAAAGCACTCTACAAGCACGTGTATTCACACACTCAACCATAGCTACATACATGCAAACCACAATACGTCGCACTTTGAGTTTACTGTGGTGGTGGATGTGCCCGTGTTGTCATGTGTGCTCGGTTAAGGAAAACACAGCAGGAGCACACACTTGTAAACACGCACACACATGTTGTCATAGGTGACTTCTGGTGACATTACATAGATTTATATTCATTCCCTGGAGACTTGCCCTAACCTTAACCACTGACCTAACAGCTCACACTGTCATTTATTATAGTAGGTTTGTGCAAAGTTAACAATCTGACCTGATTTCTGACCTGTTGTTTCTGACCTTCATGCAAACAAGCAAACTACACCACATTCCTTTGGTTTATACTTTCACTTTTCTTTCTTAAAACCAGCCACTCCCTCCCTCCTCTGACTGCCCCCCTCTGAGAGAGAGGTGATGATCAAAGAAGGAGAAGGCCAAGATGGAATAAGAAAAAGAGCGACACAGACAAAAAAACAGATAGTCAGAGAGCTATTAGACATAAAGGTAGAGAGATGAGGAATGAAAGATAAACAGTCGAGAGAGAGAGAGAGAGGGGCAGAGAGGGGGAGGCAGGTGTGGAGACAGCAGATGGTTGGTGTTATTGGTGCAGGAAGCTCTTCTATCTTCCTCTATCACACCACACAGCTCAGTTTCCATCATACAGTCTCATAATGTGAGTGTAATGAGTGATCCATTAGGTTCCAGTTATACCTGCGATCACATTTTTGGCTTGTGAAGTTGCTGTACAACATTATAGTAGACACAGAATAGCAGAAAGCCGTTTGTATCAATCAATCATCACCTTTCATACAAACAATGTAACACAAAGGGCTGTACAGAATAAATGCAGCACCATGAAATTAAATGAAGCTCTAATACCAGTTGAGAAGGTCAACACCTTGTTAAAGTATTATGAAGTGTTTTTCATGTTTCCCCCATGAAGAGGTCAGAGATCAAAACTTGCTACAGAGCTGTAGACCTAGAGTGGGTTGGGATTCATAATGAAAAGACTGAATGGTTTTAGTGACATACAGAAGGATTACTGCTGTTAGTATTTGAGAGTATTAGAAGTATTACCGCTGTCAGTATTTAAATGCTTTGCTGAATCCAGCTGTGTGAGATTGCGTAACTCACTTGTACAGTATCTCAGGTATATCGAATAGATGTTGTAGTCTTGAGCTCGTCTTTGATTCGGTTTATCTGACTGCAGACCCTCATGAATGTGAATGTGGTTGGTCCTCCTGGCTGCAGCCCAGGTCCTCTTCTCAGCCATTGCATGGTTTGTTGTAGTCTTTTGGGAGAGCTGAAGGTGAATCCAGTCTAACCCTCAGACTCTTCAGAGTTTCCCCTATATACTGTACACTGTGTGTGCTGTATTTTAGGGCTTGTCCTGTTCGGTGATTTTGTGCTGCCTGTGTTTTTCTGTGCTCTCTCCTGCACCTTGCTGCACTCTGCCTGGACATCTTCACCTTCCTGCGCTCCGTACTGGCTGAAGAAATGCAATAAAATAATGGATAGTAAATTAAAGACCAAGGTTCAAGAACTGTGTGTGAAATACTGTATATCCCTTTTAACAGATTAGTGCAGTGCCTGTTCAGAATGCACCTGCATTCATTTTGGAGGTGTAGTCTGTCGGGACAACAAAGCAACAACGTGGCATAGTGGGAGGGTCTGCTAGTCACCACTTAATGAAGATGGTCAAGTCTCAGCTCTCAAAGTTACCCGTGACAGAAACACATCGACTCTACAGAGGTAGGGATCCATGTGTAGGTGCTCTGGGTTCAGCTCTGGGATGGTTTATAAGCCGAGCTCTCGGGTTCATAGTCTGCCCTCAGATCTGTAAACTCTGCCCTTGGATCCGTGTGCTCAAAGGTCTTGGTTTGCGAGTGAAAAGCACAGTAAATACAACACACAATAAAAGGTGAGAAATGCACAACACAGTAAAATCTACCCCGAAATCTTAAACTTCCTTGGGTCCTCAGCAATACCCCTGTGAAGTTTGAAGTCGGTCAGATGATCAGTTGTCGAGAAGGGATTCCTCCACTTCTGGTTAGATAGTGCTCAAAGTTTAGGGGTTCGACAGATTTACACGAAGTCTAACAAAATCATCACATTTCAGAATTTGTCAATGACTGCCTGAAGCCCTATACCCATAGTAACTTCCACACTTTGTATTTTCCCTGCTGATGCTCTCCCAGACCTTCACTGCAGCCACCTTCAGGTTGTTGTGGGGTCTCTCTGTCTTCAGTCTGGTCTTCAGCAAGTGGGATGCAGCTCAGTCAGACTGAGATTGGATGATAGACTGAGTCAAGTCAATGATATTGTAGCTCTTCACACTAAAGATTGGTTGCTTTGGCTGCATCTTTAGGATCGTTGTCCTGCTGAAATGTGATGAAATGTGTCCAATGAGTTTTGATTTGGCTGAATCTGAGCAAACAGAACACTCCCGTATATGGAGATGCCAGTGTGCCAGTTCCACTGGCAGCCACACAGGCCCAAGCCATAACAGAACCACCACCATGTTTGATGGATGAAGTGCTATGTTTTGGGTCATGAGCTGTTCCTTATTTTTTCCTCCACACTTTCCATCATTTTGATAGAATTTCATTTTTTTTTCAACAGTCCATAAAACTTTGTTCCAGGTTTTGAGGATTACCAGGAGACTGTTCCTTGTGGTGAATCATCCTGAAAGTCAACTCTTAGTAGTTTACAAGGAAACATGTACGCCAACATCCTGCAGAGCATTTTCATTCTTGCATTCATGCTGTGCAGTCATAAAGGAGTTTCCTTTGCCATGCAAATTATCATCCACAAAACTCATGATCCTCGCTCTACCAGGCTGTTGGCCATTTTCTAGTTTTCCTGCACACATTTGCTTTTTAAGACTGTAACCAACTGTTGATTTAGTTGAATCAATATTTAATCATTTGCAATCACCGTGAATATGTAGCGATTAGCTAGT
The DNA here is from genome assembly GCF_002260705.1 of Seriola dumerili. Lineage (NCBI taxonomy): Eukaryota > Metazoa > Chordata > Actinopteri > Carangiformes > Carangidae > Seriola > Seriola dumerili. The sequence goes on along the minus strand of NW_019174446.1, from coordinate 1,214,403 downwards.
TAGCTGCGTGTGTGTAAGTGTTAGCTCATTTCAGTTTAAACTGAGTTAAATTACACTATGGGCTTATGTATTATTAGATTCTATAGCTTTTAGTTCAGATAAGATAAAACAGTGGATGCTATAGCTCACAGTCCTAAAGAACACTCATAGAGTTAGTGCTCAGTCAACATCTCTTAATGCCCCCCCCCCAGTCAAAGCAGTGCAGAACCAGGCCTGATGGTGAACATGGTGTCACTGTCATTGTCAGCATGTAGAATGGCTCAAAGCGCCGCTGTTAGTCCTGTTAAAATAGACCTGCTTTGCTGTTAGCCAATCATTTTTAATACTACCACCTGGGGTTGCCAAAATAAAATACTTTTAAATCTTAAAGCTTTAATCAATGCTGTAAACATTTTCATCTTTCTAAGTTAAAAATCGAAACCTTTTAAGACTTCAAACAGGTGCTCTCCAGCCCTGGACAGAGCAAGGCCACAGACAGGGTTAGGGGTTTGATTACCGACTGTGTCTCGAATACTAAAATTGTTCTTATTATATGAGACAGCGGTAAAGGCTTTTACTGTTTTTTCTTTATTGTACCTTAAGAGAACAAGCATATTCTTCCATTTGCACACACACAGTCATCCTGACAGTGTGTCTGTTTTCTACCCCAGCCACGTTCTCCTGTACTGCAGATCTGCCTTCCTGACAACTCTGATAATACCAGGCTGCAAAAACCTAGAGCAACACAAATCGTTCCACCACTCCTCCACGCACACAGGATTACTGTATGTAGGTGTGTCTCTGCATGTGTACGCGTGTGTTCGTGTTTCATGATGACATTGATTGGCAAAAGCATCTCTGTGCTGTGGCTTCCTGCCTGGCCCTATCAGATCTACATTTGAACCTGCCTGCATGTGAATCCCAGAAAAGCAAACCAAACGTCTGATAGTGAGCCTTCTCTCCCTCTCGTGCTGTACGGTTATCTTTCATAAATATGATGCATTTCTGTTCGAGCAGGAACAGATCAGCTCCTCTGCGGAGACGGCAGACAGCTCTGAAGCATTCCACCGTCCTAATCGTTATCATTTTTTAAAAGGGTGATTTATTCAGTCGTTCAGAATGCAGTCGACGTCTTGGCAGAGCAGGGTTGAGTTGAGCTGCTCTTTACCGCAGCAGAATAGAGGAGTCCAGGGTTTGGCTGCTGATATGAGGCACGTCCTGTTCTCAACTCCTTGGTATGCAATAGCAGAATGAAGATGGAGAGGGGAGGACAGAGAGGGAAAAGTTGAAGAGGAGGAGTGGAGTTACAGATCGCTGAAAAGGAGCTCTAAATAACGAATCCTGTCATTCGTCACACTCCATCCCAAATGTAATATATGTACATATATTGAATTTCAATATATGCATTACATGTTCATACAACATAAAAGCATATGTAAAAATTATAAATGAAACCTAATAGAAATTGGAACATTGTCATACAGTACATTGACATACTGTATATGTCTTGCCCAGATAAATACAAATATGTATGTTTATGCATGTATGCTTATATTGTAGACATATGTTACATAAATATATATCCACCCCAAAGCCTTGATACTATATACAGTGGGATCCAAAAGTCTGAGACCACTTTCCCAGAGTGGGAAGATAAACATGTTTAAAATTAATGAGAAATTGATAAGAACAACATATAGAAGCATATAGAATTTTGACATGCATGTTGTTTTAATAAACCTGCATATAACCACTAAATAAATTCTTTATGTTTATCTTCATAATTGCACACGTACAGAAAAGCCTACTTTGTATTTGTACACATTATTGTATATAGTATTTCTAATTTATCTTATTTATTCTAGATTCTTGCTCGCAACATGTTGTACCATATAAAAAATTCATCATATATATATTTTTTAATTTTACCATATGTATTTCATATATGTTATCAACTTACATCTTCATATATCCAGAAGATGTTCATATGTGATAATATATCCCCTTATCCCCTCGTAGACAGTGAACACAGGCAGAAAGGACAAGATACACTTTGGTTGATTTCAAGAGGGATTGGGCGTGCAAGCATGAAAATCCTCCATGGACAAACCTTGTTCAGTATCAAAGCCATCAAGAGTCCGAGGCTGTAGGCCAAGTGGTATATTAAACATTGTAATACCACAGTTCACAGCTAAACAGACAGTGTGACCGAAGCTTGTGATTCACTTGTCCATCAGGCGTGAGAATTGGGGTTTAAGGACGGAAATCAGAGTGTGTGATGCATGCGTTTTAGAGGTCATGCTGCTTTCAATCACCGCATGGTTTCACACACACACACACACACACACACACACACACACACACACACACACACACACACACACACACACACCGAAGCACATAAAAGGTCAGTCGAACCCAGTACTTTGTTACGCTCCGCTAGTGTTTTGGATGTTACAAACACACACACATACACAAGCTCTCAAAAAGTCTATGCGAGACGCAGAGGCCCCTTTAAATGAGACTCGTTTGAAGTTTTCAGATCTGAGATGAAATGTAAAGAGAGATAAAAAGTGAGGGGTAGAGAAGAGACAACAAGGTCTGAGTGGAGGGAGACGGTGTGGCGAGGTCAAGGAGGCTTGCTTGAATCAGAGGAGGAGAGGTTGTTCTTCATGAGATGAGAGCGGGAGAGGAGGAGAGCAGGAGACAGGACTGTAATACAGCCGACAAGTGAGGAGGCGAGGGGCAGGAGGGAGAGCAGGGGAGGACCGGGCCGTAGTTGTGGTGGAGAGAAAATGAAGGGAGAAGAAGAAGGAGAAAAAAGAGAGGAGAGAGGAAGTATGTCAGGATGCAGGGATTAAGCTTCAAATGTTTCTCTTCTCATTCATCTATATTTTGAAAAATATAAACTCAGTACTTTTACAATACACAAATGTACTTCTCAATAAGTAAGTGTACTTGATATTGAAATAGTGAATTGCCACTGATTGAAGAGAATGAGGTTACAGATGATACTACAGTGGCCCTGAGAGCTCAACGCACAACTCAAACACATGCAAACAGACAAAACACAAACAAGAAAAACATCTCCATCAATTTGAGAACACATGCTGCAAATACTCACAACACAAAAGAAGTGTTTCCAGCGGTCACTAAATCATACAAAACAATACATCTAAAATTAACTACTATCAGTTCATTTTGGTTCTGCATTTTCCAAACCACCTCTTGCCTGAAGTGCTGAGTCCAGCACTGTTGGGGCTGAACTGCAGTTGTGCTGCTGAGATGATGATTCATCATCATTTGTCATCTAATGACAACGAGGGGTCATTGTTTAATTCTACGTTCACATTTCATTTAGTCACAGATTTTGTTTGATAATATAATTTTAGTTTCATTCACGTCTTGTTTACATCACGGTAAAAGCTTCAGTTTTAATGAATGAAAATAACACCGCAGTGCAGTGATGTGGGAAAGTGTTACAACATAACAGGAGCCGATGATGTGGCTTTCTGCTCAGGTGTTACAGTTGTGGGAAAGGTGGGTATCCGTCACCGGCATTGGCTCAGACCCCGCCCGTCCTCACCTGACAGGAAGCCTCCGCGTGACCGTGAGAAAGGGTGGGGACAGATCCACAAACTGCCTTTCAGCTGTCTTGAAGTTTCTAAATGTGTGGAGAAGGAGACAGGGAAGTGCAGACCGAGCAGAGGTTAATAGAAGAAAAGAGGTGATGCAGATTAATAAGGACCCCTCAGGTAGTCAACAACTGATTAATGCCAGATCTCAGGCAAATTTTCATGAATGTTTAATTCAGCTCTCAGGTTAATTGAATTTATCAGGAAAGGCTGAGCATTTCTCCTTCACGTCTGTTTTTGCAGCTTTAGCTCGAGGATCTTTGATTTGCTGTAAAAATCAAGGGAGTTGTGCTGATCAATGGCAGTTAATGAGAAGGGAAAAAAAAGCCAGTCAAGGTGACTTTCTGTCCACTCAGACGCTCTTACGCCACCACTCTCCTGAATAAACTGGACCCAGTCAAATTTACACTCATTCCAGGGAGGCAGAGTCATTTTTCATCCGTCCCACCTCAGGATAAAACCATCTCTGATCTAAAGACATGCTGTGTCTGTGTCTCTCTGTGAGTGTGTGTGTGTGTGTGTGTCTGTGTGTGTGTACATTTGGGAATCAATTGTGGGTCTGGCAGACGTTCAGTGTGTCAGGTAGCAGGATTCAATATCGAACACCTGTCGGAAGCAGTAACGCGCACACACACACACATACGCACAGGTGCAGACACTGATGACAGGGTCATTGGCAGGGCAAGACCACAGTCAAGTGTGAACGAGCTCCATACCATCCCCCACGATCCTCTGCTCTACCTTCCGCTCCCTTCCTCCTCTTCTCCCATTTCCTCCACATTCCTTCTCCATCCTCTTTTTATTTGCCACCACTTTTTCTTCCTCTCATTACCTCTGTCTGTTTCTCTCCACCATCTTCCCTCCACCAGGTTGTGTATGCAGCTCACCGCCGCCTGCGCGGGGCTGATAAAGCCTGGTTAGGTTATAGGAAGAGTCAGCGGGGCAGAAACAAAATGCAGCTGCTGGGTTTTAAATCTGAGCGTTGTCACCCAAGTTCTGATGGGTAACTGCTGCTCTGGGATACACTGACTGGCTGGCTGTGTGGTGAGGAGGGTGGCTCTGTGGCTGACTGACAGGCCGGCTGACTGCCTGGGTGAATAGCTAGCCTGAATCATGCTGACAGGACAGAACTCTGGCCGGCTGCTTCATCATGGGAACATTTCTTTTGGAACAAAACGGCCTGAAATATTATGCTTTGCTGTTGCAACATATAAAATGTGTATGCAGCTGGATATTTAGGGGGTAGACTATGCAGTGATATGTTACTAATTCTGTGGCTGGAGCTGTATTTTTATAGTTGCATGTCATGTCTCCTGTTCAGTTTCCATGGACACAACACTTTTCCATGTTTCTGACTAACATACATGACAGTGCAGAGTCCAGATAAGGTTAACAGAAGATACATGTTTTTAAGCTGCAACTCATGACAGTTTTCATTATCTAGCAAATGTTTAATACCTTGTTCTTTAATCTACCTACATCAACCACTAAATACCCTGGAACATAATAATGTGTTTACAGCAAGGCTGTAGGTTTTGTCGCAACATTGGCAGGAACACAACAATCCCTCCAAAACAAAGAGGCCTTTTAATACCGTCAACCGAATGGTTTATTAACATATGATCTGTATTTACATTTAAATAAAAATCTATACACAGTAACAGATCAAAGATTAAAAGAAAGTAAACTTTAGGACATGACTTGTTAACAGAAAAGAGAGAAAAACATCAACACATTTATATTCATCGTCCTGCCAGTGCTGCAGTTTCCCTTTTCCACTTAATTTCACATTTAAAACTAACTCCACCATGACCAGCTACAACAGTAAAATGCTGCTAATCCAGTATTAACAATCTAATAATGTAAGGCTGGTGATGTTGGCTAGCAATAGCAGGTTTTAATTTAAATCACTGTGGTTGCTGGCTGGTTAGTGTACTACCCCATTACTCACGCTCTGGATGACATAAACGCTCCTGATGACTCCTTTTTGCTGGCATGATGTCTACAAAGTACAAAACATGTTGGTTTGGACAAAATTGCGTTGTGTGCTGTACAGCTCAGGAAAACGGTGAAAGAGAGTTATCTGAAATACTATATTTTTGCCCATTATGTGCATATTTTTACACATTGGAATTATCTAATGACTTCAGTCCAAACATAGCGGGAACAAGTTCTCTAAAATATTGTTAACTATTGGTTAACAGAGCTAAAAAAGAAAATCTGCTATACATAGAGGCAATCACAGAATTCTAATGCACTGAATGGCTATTGCTGAAAACTGTCCTTGGATAGTATAAAAGTTTGATGTAATAAAAACCCATAACCTTTTAAAACCCCTGAAAAGAATATTTAAAATCTTCAGAATTTCTCTATTACCTCAAATATTCATTACTAAATGTGCAATAATCAAAGCTTAAGATCAGAATAAAATTGATTTGAAAGATTTGTGACATCACCTTTTCTCATTTAAGTCCCACCCACTTTAAATCAGTGAGAAAAGCACAAACACATATGATCTCATGTGAAATGACAAAGACTGTTTGTCCATGCCTGACCCCATCACTCTTAGTAAGAAGCTGATTCACAGCCTTTAAGAATACATAACTTTCACAGTCACAAGGCTCAGTCTGGTTATCATAGCACTTTATTAGGAACACCATACTAACGCCGGGAACACGCTGCCTGCGTTGCGTGAGCATTTTTGACAGAAAATGTCACTAAAGTGCCACTGTCTCCACATGCAGCTGCTAAAATAGTTAAAAAGTATATTTTTCTTGTCTGTTCATATTCAGATCCAGCCTAGACATAGAAACTATAAGGGAAGGTGTCTGTTTAATGGAATGTTGCTGGTGTGATGTCACTATGACATCAACAGGTCTTTTCTCTGTCAGCTGCGAGGCGTGAGATGCACGTCGCGTGCGCGGGTCACGCAGGCAGTGTGTCCGCTCTAGTGCGCCGAAATCAGACGTCTGGTCTGAATGTCCCTGGAGACTTGACAACTGCTTAAAAAAAAATATGGGCCCAGATTAGATCCCTCCCACCCCTGTTAACCAATGAGAGACTGTTCTCTACTCGGAGGATGTCATTTAAGTTTTTTCAAATCCTAGCCATTGTATTTTGACCGAAGAAGATTCAGTACATGTCGAATTGTTAATCATTTGCACCTGAATCGTGTGCTCCAGTGTTTCATTTTGGTTCAGTCGTTCTGAAGTGGTCCATCGAACCATTTGTATCCTACTCAGACTGACCTCCATTAGCGGAGGCTGAGGCGCAACAGACTCCTTTTTACCTGTTTTCACCCCAGAGATCTCCCAGGACGTCCTCCTTCTCTGTGCAGCTCCCCCAATCACTGAAGAGTCATGAGTATATTTGCTTCTTTTAATACGACCAGGAGACCATGAGACTATTTTACACTGATGAACAAGGTGCAAACATGTTACCGCACTCATTATTTCAAAAAGTCAGAGCTCTGCATTCGCTCACTCACAGACTTGGGAGAGCTAAAAAAGAGAGACACTTCACTCCTCTGAATACTGGAGAGTAAAGCGAATCCCTCGCGGACTACACTTGAACCAAGTCCCTTCATTCGGCCTAGATGACATAGATTTCATCCACAAATGGGAACAAATGCCCTTTAGACTTGATACTGCTGCTGATAACGGATAAAACCAAGAAGAAAAAAGTGAGGACAAAGGCTGATATTACACCGCTGGAATCTAAAATCAAGGCACAAGTTGATATAGAGACTTTCAATACCATCACAAACAAAATCATGACTTCCCTCGAATCCTTTCAGAAAGAACTACAAAGTTACATTCTGAAGGAATATGACAGGGACACAAAGGATAACGTCAAAGGAAAAAAAAAATCGATAGGTGGAAAGATAAAAGCAAAATGCTTTATACCTCTGTCAGCGAACGGGATTCCTTGCAGACCAGTGATGCCTCCAGCCAACGCAGCACCACTTTATAAACCAAACTGAACCACATGGAACTGGACTGAACTATAACAAACTATATTTTTCTTCCTCCTCTTGTGTTAACTTGTTACAGTGTCCTTAAACCTCGACATAATGCCAGTATATACAGTAAGCCTGTCATCCTACGGAAAATTAAATGGCCTACATTTTACATTTTACACATCATTCATCTGAATAAAGCACAGTGAATAATACAACTGTGTAATGCACAACAGTGTGACAAACTGTGACTTGCAACTCTGAACATATTATAGGTGATAGGTCTGTTATAACAGCTTCTAACTGAATAAAGAACGTCAAGAGTTAGTCTAACATCAGGTGACTCCTTTAGGCTCGTTAGGAGATAATGAGGTCATGTTATATAATGAATTGTCTATTAAAGACAGGTGTGTTCATCTCTTCACTTTTACCTTGGGAATACCACCTGTGGTTGAAACGTTATATAGCTCATGTCCTATAAGAGTAATGTAATATAAGAGTAGTGAAAGATGAGTTCCAATATTGACATTATGACAGGAAGCAGGAGCAGTAGTAGTTTTGAAGCATAATAAATAAAATATATATACTATATATACTATATACTGTGTATATAGTATCAAACTTATTAGCATTAGCACAACAGATGCACTTGCTGCTCTCCTTCAGATCAGTGTCACTGCACTTCTCTGATGTACTGACCTCAGAGCAGCGTTCACAACCGGAGCTCTCTGCACTCTCGCTGTGGTCTTTTCGCTGCTGCTGCTGTTTGAAGAAGAATAAGAGAGGAAGAGTGAGGCCACGAACGCTCTGCTCGTCTATCTCCTGCTCCTTCAGCCATCGCTCTTCTTTGTTCATTCTGCTGTGAGTCATGAGGGGGCACGGCTGTAAATGAAATGAAAAGAGTTACTGTTAGTTTACTGTATTTACAATATGAAACATCATTAGATTTTCACCAAAACTTATGGCATATATTTTAATACATTCTTGATAATCATATGGATTTCAGCTTTTCGTCATTCTGTTCACGTACAAGTGTTGTGGTTAACTAAACGCAGGTGATCCGGACTCAGGTGGCAGAACAGATTCTCAGGAACATGAACAGACAGAAAAACAGAAAATCTAAATGCGGGGGAAAACTCAGGAGCAGGAACAGGAAACACCAGGGGAACTGAAACAGACAAACTGACAAAGAATGAGCGGAACACACTAAATACACACAAGGGGAGCGGGTAACGAGACACAGGTGCAACTAATAGGGGCGGGGCAGACAATTACAAAAGGGGGGTTAACGCACATGGACAGGAAGTAAAAGAAACAAGTGAGATATTTCAAAAATAAAACAGGAAAACAACTGACTGAGTCCAGGCTTAAAGTCCGTCTGAGGGCAGATCATGACACCAAGAGGAATTTTAAGCAGCATAAACATGTGACAGTTGAGAAGCAAATCAGACAATCCTGTTGCACAGCTTAAAGCAAACAGCACTTCTCAGCTGGACTGTTACTAATGTATTATTGTTATTTATCATTTGTTGTGTTAAATAAAGCTCAAGAGGAGTTGAGTATTTAAACTCAGGCCGACTGTGTTTGGGTCTGACAGGAAGACATTTCAGCTGTGTGACTGTGAGTGGAACTAGGAGGATCCAAAATACTTGAAAAATGCAGGTAGTCCAGCAGAGGGCGGCATGAAAATGAACTGAAAAGACTTGTCATAGATCTGATTTACTGGACCAAAATTGACAAAATACTTTAATACCTGAGAACATGCATAGTTTGGAATGATCCCAGGGATATTTTATTCATCTGCTATTTAAACCACTAATATTTTAATATTGTGCAGACAGACAAAACCTCTGCATGTAATTATTATTTCCATTATCGATTAATCTACTGATAAATTCCTATTTAATTTTAATAAACAAAAAAGTGAAAATGCTGGTTATTATTTCCCACAGCCGGAGGTAATGTGTTCAACTTACTTGTTTTATTTGACCATCAGTCCAAAATGTAAAGATTCAGTTTACTCTCACATGTTTGTATATACACAAATCATGTGTCTTGAGAAGCTGGAGCCAGTGAATGTTTGATGTTTTTGCTTGGAAAAAAAAAAGAAAAGAAAATGACAAAAATGATAAATCATTATCTTATAACTAATCACTGCAGCTCTGGTTGAAATGTATAGATTAGCTTTATATGATACTATCAATTGTTTTGTCTTTGTTGTTGTTGTTGTGTCTTCTTAGACTGTACATCAGACAGTATATTGTGGTTTATATGATAATTAAAACTGACTACTTTGATTACACTGCACGAGCAAAAGCCCATCTAAAGACAACAGATGAAAATTAGCAATAGCCCTAAACTCACCTAGAAACCACCTGTAAATTCAGTATCTTCAGTTATCACACTGTCAACAATAATTTTTTTTATTATTGATTAATCTGCTGAATATTTTTAAAAGCTCAATCAATTCATTGGTGTTTCGAAAGACCTTATAATGTCATTAGTGCTTCACACCCTATGTTGATGTCATGTTTTGTCCAAAACACAAAGATATTTCATTTATAATGATATAAAACAGAGAAAAAGACGTGGTGCGTGATCGGCATTTTTACTGATTATCTAAATTGTTGTCAATTAATTTTCTGTTGATTTGCCGGTTGATAAATTGTCTATTTCAGAGCTAACTCTTTAGTTTGCCTCTGCGCAGTAGAAACTACGTCCTCAGTGTGTGTTGGAGCAGAGGTGTCTGGATGCAGCAGCTGCAGTAACGTGTTGTCCGGCTGATTCACGGCTGTTGTGCATCACACAACCCGGGCACATAGACCAGACAACGAGCACATAAAGGCGGATTCATTTACTGACAAACAGGCACTGTAAGCAAAGACGGTGGCGCAGACAGAATGACTGACGGACAGCAATGATAGCAGCATGGGATGTATTCGCATTACTTTCGTCTGGGAGGAAAATGTCGGAAAAGAGTAGAAAAGAAAGGAAAAAGACATAAATACATAAAAAGGGATCCCTGTTGTAACAGGCGGCCAGACAGAAAATGACAGAGAGACTCAGACTACCTTCCCCATTTCCCCTCATCTCTCACCCTCCCACCCTCTCTCCCCCTCGTCTCTCACTGCATCTCTTCCCCTCCCTCATAAATGTTAACACACTAAAGAAAACACAGACAAATGCTCAACCAGATGGTGTGTGTATGCCTGTGTGTGTATATATATATCTGTGTGTGGTGGGAGTCTTCATATTTACACACACACACACACACACACACACACACACACACACACACACACACACACACACACACACAAACAGGAGCCAGACAGTGTGCATGAAGTGCAGCTTCAGTGAGTCCATCAAGTGTAATGATTGCAATAAAATCCCTCCTGGCTGCTTCTCTCAGCATCCTCTCCTCTCCTCCCCTGCGTCCCCTTCATCAAACTCTCCTTCCTTCCCTACATCAACCCCCTGCACTCCCCCACCCTTTTCTTTACTCTCTGTTCCTCTCCTATCTTCTCCTTTCCTTTCCTTTTTTCCCTTTTCCTTACTCTCCTCTCTTCTCCTTCGCTCCCATTTTCTTTCCTGACTTTCTTCTCCTTTCGATCTCCTTTTCTATCTTTTACTTTTCTTTCAGTTCTTCCCTCTCCTCTCCTTCACGTTTGTTTCCTTCCCTTTCATCTCCTTTCTTTTCCTTCCATTTTATTTCCTTTCATTTTAATCTCTCATTTCCTCTTCTCTCCTTTTTCTTTTCCTGCCTTCCCCTTTCTCTTCTTTTTGCTCCTCTCATCCTTGGTCCTTTGCTTACCCTTCTCCATTCTCCTTTTTATCTCCTTCTTCTTCCCTCCCCCTATTTCACCCTTTCTTTTCCTCTTCTTTACTAATTTCCTTTCCTAACTCCTCTCTTGTTCTTTCCTTCTCTTTGTTCCTTTCCTTGTCTTTGGTTCCCCTCCTCCTGATGTGTTTCTGTTGCGTTTCAGTCCCAGCAGTGTTAAAACAAATTAGTAACAGAAGATGTTCGATGTGTGACACTTTGCTGAAACTTGGTTGTGTTGGCGACGACATGTCCTCTGTAAAAGTGGAGAAAGGGCAGACAAAATCTTGCCACAGGTGCTGGGAAAATCAAAATGGAGGAAAATAAAGTCTGATCTGTGTTTATAATGTTCCCCTGGAAAAGATTGAATTTATTAAAAACATCAGGGGTTCTTTGATGAATTAAATATTCGTTGGGAGCATTTTTCTTGACAGTCGACAGACTCTTGTTTTCTCCATTTGAAAGAGTACGATGCCTCTCCCCTAGCCTCTCCTCCCGACCTTCTATCTTTCCCCACTTCCCTTCATCTTGCACTCCTTTTCCTTTAATGCCCCCACCCCTCTGTCTGACTTACACACACACCTCCATCATTCCCTCCCCTGCTTCCTTGTGGGCAGATAAATCATCTGCAGAGTGGCAAAAGCTGCAATGACTCATCTACCATCTAGACCACCTCAGCAAGGGAGAGAGACATAGAGAGAGACAGAGGGTGCCCAAATGGAAATTAATGGAGTGAGAGAGGAAAAGTCAAATGAGTAAGAGCAGCTGTGAATACTAAAGTCAGCCGGAGAGAGACAGAGGGAGAAAACTAGACAGAGGAACAATAAAAAGAAATAAAACTCATGGTCAGTGTGTGACGGAGGAGGCTCCGAATGAAGAGGAGGGAAGGTGGAGAAAGGATGGAGAAGAGAGATGATGATGTATGTGTGTCCGCGTGTGAGAGGGAGAGATGGACAGACAGAAGGCAGGGAGGGGTGGGAGTGGGGTGGGGGGGTCATCTCAGAGACAGAGAGGGAAAGGTGTGATTGACTGACAGCTCTGCTTCTGACGGACTTCTACAACACAGCTGTCTGCTGCCTCACCTGAGTGCTGTCACACACACACACACACACTCACACACACCATCATATACACTCACTGAGCACTTTATTAGGAACACCTGTACTCCTGCTTTTATTATCTAATCAGCCAATCATGTGGCAGCGGTGCAGTGCATAAAATCCTGCAGATACAGGTCAGGAGCTTCAGCTGATGGTCACATCAAACATCAGAACAGAGACAAATGTGATTTCGGTGACCGTGGTGTGATTGTTGGTGTCAGACAGGCTGGTTCGAGTGTTTCTGAAACGGATCTCCTGAGATTTTGACGCACAACAGACTCTAGAGAAAAACAAAAAACATCCAGTAGCAGTTGTGAGTCACGCCTTGTTGATGAGAGAGGTCAGAGGAGAATGACCACACTGGTTGGAGCTGACAGAAAGTCTACGGTCACTCAGATAACCACTCTTTACAAATGTGCTGAGCAGAAAAGCTTCAGAGTGAACAACACGTCCAACCTTGAGGTGGATGGACCACAACAGCAGATTACATTGGGTTCCACTTCAGCTGGAGTGGACACTGACTCACCAACACTGGACAGTTGACGACTGGAAAAACATAGCTAATGGCAGCAGATGGCAGGGTCAGAGAATGGTGTCAACAGCATGAATCCATGGACCCAATCTGCCTTCTCCAGGCTGGTGGTGTAATGGTATTTTCTCGACACACTTTGTGGCTCTGAATACCAATCAATCATCATTTGAAAGACGCAGTCTAGTAAGTATTGTTGCTGACCATATGTATCCTTTTATGGCCACAGTTCACCATCTTCCAATGGTTACTTCCAGCAGGATAATGCTTCATGTCACAAAGCTAAAGTCTCAGTCTGGTTTCATGAACGTGACAGTGAGTTCAGTGAACTTCAGTTCATCCATCCGACCATCTCCAGACCTGGATCCAGTAGAACACCTTTGGGATGTGGCAGAACAGGAGATTGGCAGCATGAATTTGAAGCTGAAAAAGCTTGAAGAGATTATGTGATGCAATAATGTCAAAATTGAGCAGAAACTCAGAGGAAAGTTTCCAACTTCTTGTGAAATCCATTCAACGAAGAACTGAGGCTGTTTTGAGAGTAAAGGGAGGAACTACACAGTATTAGTGTGGGGTTCATATGGTGCTTGGTGAGTGTACTTCTAGCCTTATGAGAATTGTCAATTGGCTTCACTTTGAACCAGTGACTGACAGCTGAAGTCTTGATGTCCTAATCAAACACTAGTACCTAGTAGGAGTGAACATTTGATTCCAAATGTGATAATTGCACTAATGCTAATGCTGGAGGCTCGAACAGAACTTGCAGATAATGATGAGAAAAAAAAAGTCAGGCCATTGAGGAGTGAAAAAGAAAGAAATCTAAGACATAACCATGGATGTATTACGACAGCTGGATACAGTGTGGGTCAGCCGTGTTGTTCCAATGGCTAACTGCAGTGCTGCAACTCAAAAAGAATCCTTACAACTCGCTAACACTGTTTTAATTGGTTCAATATTGGTTTCTAGAATGAACCTAACCTTAAAACCAATGTTAGAATTGGAAAAGCTCACTGATGAATTAAGGAGAATAGACCTTTTTCATATTAGACATTTTTACATGTCACTGTGGAAAAACACAGGTTTAAATGATGAAATGAATGTTGAATAAATTCCATATAGCTACTTTAATTCAGGGTCCTTTATCTTCGGTCACCATGGGGATGTGAGACCAGATGAGCTCATGAACTGGCCACTGAAGGTTATTTAAAGTTTTCATCTGTGGCAGTTTACACAAAAAACATTTGCACAAACACACAGTACTCTGGGCTGTTTTATGTCTTTACTAGAGAGTCGATAAAGAGATGACAGGAAATTAGGGGAGAAAGAGATGGGAATGACATGCAACAAACGTTGCTGGCTGAACTCCAATTGGAGACATTTTGGTATATGCTTGGCACCATAAACTCCTACCACCACCAGGGCACCGCAAAGTTGTATTAAAGGTTCCATATAGTATAAAAGGTAGATGTCCATGTCTTCTATGATTATAAAGTATCAAAGCGTTCAGTCCACAGAGAAATGCACACAGCTTGTATTCAGAAAATGAGCCTTAAAACCAGCCGTCAGGACTTCTGTAACTCTGTGACGTCACAACAAAGCAGTCACTGCTCAAGCCCCGCCCACCTGGACCCACCATCCAACCTTGCAGGATTTGGTTTCTCTGAGTATTTACCTGAAATCTGCTAAATTTTTATTGGATCACTCAGAAAACAGTCAGTCAATCAGAAGAGAGGCTCAGAGCCTCCTCTCTTCTGATTGGCTCACTGACCTGTTGTTACTAGAGCTCCAGAGAGAAGCCTGAGAGAGGAGATGTAAAACTATACTGGGATGTTCTTCTTATGGATCAACACTTCAAATAAACCACAAGTGAAGAGGAAAATATGGAGCTCTAAGTTCTAAGATGCTAATATAAAATATAAGAAGGCTTTTCTCTACCTTTTTCTTATGCCGAGGGTGTAATGAAGAAAAGGGAGGAAATAATGTTATATACTTTTTCCAAAAACACATCATAGTAAGAGTTGTTGTTTGTAAACTGAGAAAAGAGGGCTGGGATAAAGGGATGTGTTCAGGGGGACCCACTGAGTCTTCATCTGCACATGCCCCAGATTTTTGTGCTGCACTCCTAGGAGTGGAACCAGCCAAAATGACCTGCCTGCGTAACAAACATCCTCATTCCAAAGGT
Organism: Seriola dumerili; assembly: GCF_002260705.1. Classification (NCBI taxonomy): domain Eukaryota; kingdom Metazoa; phylum Chordata; class Actinopteri; order Carangiformes; family Carangidae; genus Seriola; species Seriola dumerili. The sequence goes on along the minus strand of NW_019174446.1, from coordinate 1,199,200 downwards.
ATGAAACTCAAGAGGTATAAAACTACAACAATCTTACACACACAGACACGCACACAGATTATATGTTTTTTTGTCTGAGAGAGACAGAGAGAGAGCAGGAGACCGAGTTAAGATGGGGGTGTATCGACTCGTGAAAGTTGTAGGGAAGATGAAAAGACGACGCAGGCGCCTCAGCTATTGCTCTGGAAGACATTTTTAGTCTGTTTTTCAATTTACAGTTAATGAGATTTTCAGCAGCCTCTCTATTCTGTTGTTAGTGTTTATCCTATCCTGTCTCCACAGTGCCATCTTTTATACCTCTGCAGTTCACCCTGTCTGAGCTGGATTGGCTTGTTTGTATAAGTAGCTTACCGCCTCAAACCATGTGTGTGCCTCAGTGTGAATATGTTGTGTGGATATACTGCATATGTGTATATACAATATGAGAAGGGGTAGCAGTCCTGCCTTTGAGTGTGTGTGTCTTGTAGCAACATGCACTGAGGCATTTCCTGTGTTCTCGTATTGTTCTCCTCTCTTTACAGCAGCCTGACATCCAGTAGACATTTTTTCCATTTATCAACCAACCACACTCCTGCACGACATCAGCTTCCTCCTGGTGGCTCAGACTGAAGTGGAATTTACTACATTTATCCCTGTTTCCTTTATAGCTACTTGTTCCCCTCTCAGTTTACATTAGCTGGAATGAAGAAGTTACTATGTATTGGAACAAAGTTCTTTCATTTGCAAATAACAAGTGTGAAATATCCACATTAAATGCATCACAACATGAAACCGCAGTGCAAAATGCAATTCAATTTGGACTGAGAAGAACAAGCACTGACAAGAACTAGATATCTCCAGATTATGAGAAAGAAAATTAATTATTATTATATCAACCCCCCTCCAAAAAAAAAAACAAAAAAAAAACAAAAGAAGAAAGAAAACAAGATAAAATACATAGATAAAATAAAAAAATAAAACTTACTGGGACATAGGGACAATACATGTTAATCAACATCAGTACAAAATACACAATGTAAACATGTCAGACTACCTCTGTAGTCCCTAGGCAGGTAACATGTCACAAGACAAGTACACATTACATGTTAATATCATATCCTGTTTCACAGTATCCCAACTTCTATCATCTACGGATGATAGAAGCTGGGATACTGTAGCATGCAAACACCATATCAAGGTGTCTGATGAGCACGATAACAGCGTGATGCTGAGGAGAAAGTGAAGATCTGACACTAGTAACATGGAGAGTGCGTTGAGCATCATTTGTTGCTGCTGTATTACATTACTGATGATAAGGTGGAGACGTTAAACCAGCAGAGTTTTAATGTAACAAAACAAAGGGTGTCAAGGTAAATGTCAGGGCTGGGACGATATGCTCCTGATTCCATGCTATTACAATACTTGGACGCTGATTTGATTCAAGTATTGTGATTTGATATTTCAATTTACAAGGATTTTTGTTTGCTGGATCGCAACAGCAGGGCAATCATGAATGTCTGTGAGTGACTGAGTGATAGAACTGAGAGATAATATTACCACCACTGGTCAGCCGAATGCCACGTGATAGAGTTGCTCTTTCAAAACGAATTGGCGTAAACAGTTTGTTTCTCTTAGGGGGCGTTTACAGCCTGCAGTGTTGCCAACTTAGTGCATTTGTTGCCAGATTTAGAGACTTTTTTTTCAAAGAAGCACTTCAAGTCACTTTTTCGACAAACCATGGCTTCTTAAACGAGAGTTGCCAGTACTGCCCTCTCTCGCTCTGTTCAGTGACAATATGGAGGCTGTTCACTGTGTGAGAATAGTTCAAAATGTGATGGAGATACAGCTAGTTCTAAAGCCAATTAGCCCCATGCCCCATTAGGCAGTATCCCAGAGTTTCTTTACCTCATCACTGCCAATACAACAGGTTGATAGTCCACTTTAGTAAAGACACAAGTCTACTTATTACTGTAGATATTGAATAGAAGTGAAAAGTATTTTCAAGTTCTATCCTGAAATGTTGGTACAATTTCTTGCAAAACGTTTTCCTTTTTTAAAGATGCAACATGCTTGACATAGTGTTTCTGTATCAACACTCCTCATATTCCTCACATGTTCAAACAGACACAAACACTTTACATTCTACCCTCACTCACTCAACATACAATATGTTGTCTAACAAAGCTGAAATGGCCCCAAAAGACCAGAGAAGTGTACAGGCATCTGTAGCCACGTCTAGTGATGCCATAATCTGCATGGGATCACTGTGGGAATTGTAGGCACACATTATCAGTAACACCACATCTCTGAACCTTTGTTGTTGTCATGCACAAGCCCTGTTCATGTATGTAAGATGAGTTGTGTGATCCAGACTACTGGACTAGACTAAACCTGTGCTAGTGTGTGTGTGTGTGTGTGTGTGTGTGTGTGTGTGTGTGTATGTGTATGTGTGTGTGTGTGTGTGTGTGTGTGTGTGTGTGTGTGTGTGTGTGTGTGTAAGTGAAGCTTTTCACCACAATCACATGAATTTAACACACACTGCCCGGGTCCCAGTGAGGTATTTCTTACTGGGAACACAAACTATATCATTCATCACTGTAGTCCTAAGAAGGCAATAAGAAACAGAGTGAGTCATATAGAATGTGATAGCAGTGTGATAAAGCCTGAGGCTAGGCAGCAATTTAGTGTATACTTCTAATTTATTAGTACAAATTCAGTGTTTCCCCCTAGGATGGAGTTGTAACAGTGGAAGTGAAGCATGTGTGCAATTTTTATTTTTTTTTCACATGCGTACAGTTTCTTTTTTTGTGTGCGCCCTGGAAGTTTTCTATGTGTCTGCTGGCACCAGAGGGGCTCTTGAGGCCATACAGTACATTTGTGCACAGTAATGAGCAAGGGAAATGTCTCTCTAGCTTACAAATGACATGCCTCAAGATTTAGGAAATTAAACTTTTGTTGAACACAATAAATTACCACATCTTTACAACAATTAACGACATTTATTGAACAAGAAATGTACATTTAGATTATTCATTATTAACTGTCATTTTTTTTCCAAATTTGACTTGCATCACTTGTATCTGTTGTAATATCAGAAGACTTAAATGCACAGTCTGTAACTTCTGCCTCTAGGGGTCTCTCAATCAAAACAATATCCAAAGATGACACTAGGTGATGTCACGAAATAGCGTGGGATCATGGGAGTTGTTGTCTTCACCACCATTACTGTAAGCTTCTCCTTATTTGGATTCCTTCAGTGTCTGTGGTTCAGGAAATCAAACAGACCCGGTGATTATCACTGTTAAAAACACTGAATAAAGCAGCTTCACATTTGAAATCAGTGATTCAACGACGCTCTTCAGCAGACACAGGACAGGATGTCTCCAGTGGCTGGGAGCTGAGCTGTCAAACATTTGCCCAGTAAAATTGTGGAGTGTCATGCAGTGATGTTTTTTGGAGAGCAGCGCCATGGACATGATGCTCCATGCAACCATGCAGCATGATTTGCATAAGCGGACACAAGTTTGTACAATTAGCCAGTGTGATTGAATTAGACTACTGTGCTGAATAAAACCTAGAGATACCCCCCCCCCCCCCCACACACACACACACACACAGACACACACACAAAGTACTACTACACTTTTTAATACATGACAAGTAATCCGGATTTATGTAATTGTGTGCTTGTCACCGCAGACAGACAGGTTGTCTAACTGTCAGCTGTGTCATTGTTTCTACATGATGACAACAGTAAACTGCGGTCAATCAGGACGGTAATGTTCAGCAACAATCACCCTCATTAGTCATTAGTCTGTATTGTCATCCTTGATTAACAATGAAAGAATCTCAAATGCTTGTCCAAAATAACTTCTTTCAAATAAATGAAGCGTGAATGATAAATTCCTCTGAGGATTAGATGCTAGGTGCTAATTTGCAGATGAAATTTTGCAACTTTTGTATTTTGCTTGAGAAATTAGGCAGAATAATAACCTTGTCTGTTTTGATTGATTATATTGTTTGAGGCGACTATTTTAACCCCTGAAGAAGAAAATCCATTCTTTGCATTTTGACTCGCGTCTTATTTATTTCTGATGATTTTAGGTGATTGATAATTTGGGGTCGACCGATATGTTTTTTTCAAGGCCAATTCTGATACTGATTATTAGTAACTGATGTTTTAAAACAAGTGGACACGACAGCGGGTGTCCAAAGGCAGTTAAGCACTCAGAGACATTGAGTTGACAGTGATATAAGATACAGACTAGTTTACCTGTTGTAAGAAGTTACAAGGAAAACAGTTGTACCATGTCTCCCGTCTTTCTGGAGGAGTTTTGTCTAATTTGAGGAAATTACTCAGATGACAAACACTTTCATTGCCTGGTGACCAGTTTAGAGAATTATACTCGAGTCCTTAAATTAGGCTTATCTGCTGACTTAGTGTTGCACTCCTATACAATGTTGTCATACTCACAATAAACAGCTTAGAATAAAAAAAAACATCAAACCAGAGATATTGTCTTTTTTTACTCCACGCATTCTTCTTTCTCAAAACTTGGTGTTTACATTACCCACAGTGCAACTGAACCGCCTACAGCTCAGTCAGAGATTTGGGTACTTTGTTGTACTAGTAGCAGCTAATGTAACCTCTAGCCTCAATCAAAGATAAGCAGCAGGCTGCAGAGATCTGGTAAACTCACTCCACACCAAGATTCTTTTCATTTTCAAATGTTTAGTCTTCACACCAACTGATTCGGACTCAACTGACATCACTTGAGGACTTTACAAAAGGCTTTATACAATACGTATACACAGTAGTACTCCCCAAGACAACCATTCCCCCAACCCTCTGATATGACCCATAGGAGTGACTCCTGAAATAGCGCCCCTATGGCAGCAAGCGAACTGGACCTTGGTTTTCATAGTTACAATAATGAACACGCCGACTGCAACGAGAGTGGCTTACCTACCTTCGCTGTCATGGTTACTATAATCATGGTCAGGGTTTGGTAAGATCAAGATCATGATTTTGGTTAAAATAAGTACTCCCTCAACATTAGGGGATCTTTGTTGTCATGGTCACAATAATAACAACTTGGTTAACTTTGTCGAATGGTCATGGATGATAAAAACAAACATAAACAGTTAGGAACTCTGTTCTCCTGTGTCATATTCCTGTGTGTTGTTGATCCATCCATCCACCACAACCTCCTCCTGACACGGACTTTGTCGCTCTTTATACTACGTCACCGCACTTTTCCCATTATTCCTGTCGTAATTACTACAACCACTAGAGGTCGCCTAGCAACAAAACGCAACTATGGGTCAGGACATGGAAACACCACTTTGAGGTATGAAATCTCTGGAGTTTCTGTTTAAAAGTCAGGATATATCAGCCTCTACTGCTTCAATTTTGACCACCGTGTTTTTTAAATTTGTCTGTTTAAAGTCCTTCAACTTAATGGAAATGCGAGACTAACTCACTGGAGTACGACTTTAATTATTTCAGCACTATTACCCCGTCGTGATGTGTGCAGGTTTTACTGCTGCTGTAACACAGATCAGATTCTTTTCATCTGCTCAGAAACCAAACAATACAGGCCGGCCGACAGGAGGGTAGATTGGTAAGTACTTGACCAAACAGAATTTTGGGATACTTCAGGTGCTTATGTCGGGTTTTTAATAACCAGGAAAGGATTTAACCCATATGATTTGGTTTTTACCAAATCAATGACAGGATACTAGAGTAGGGAGAGACATGAGATGCAAGTCAGGGTGAACTCAGCTCCAGTAAAACTTTGCAAAGATCCTCTAATGAGTCAGTTTTCCTATATAAAGATATGAGTGTTATTCAAGCTGCCAGACATGATCTCAGTCTGTTCTCAGTAGCAGACCGCAGCAATGTTTCAAAGAGGGATTTTCAGTTATTACATTTAATTTTCACTTGGCATATTACATGCGGTTACAGACACAAAGGCTTCAAACATGATACAGACATTCAGAAAGTTCATAAGGTGCCTGGATTTCTCTTTAGTGGGTGAGAACATTATACTGTCTCATCCTTTGTGCTGCTGATGCCAACATATGGTCAAAAGTGGTAATATAGTGTATTTAATGACCCTGGGCCTCGGGGCTACAGAGAATAACCCTGCTGATTAAATCCTAGGAAAAAAAGTTTTTCTTAATGTATAGTAACAGTGACCTTTGGCTGATTAATGCAAAGTGAGATCAGTGTGCAGTGACTGGGAAGCGCCAAAAGGACTTGGAGCTGAAATACTTTTACTGCATTATTATCACACTCATTTTCCTTAGTCAGCTTCTTGCTTCACTGCAGTTTTATGGCTGCTGAGAGACCGAATTTAGAGATAAAGGACTCATAACAAGTTGTTTCATGTAGAGTGTCACCTTTAATGTCCTTTTAGAGTAGAAGGGAATGAACCATTAGACCTGACCTATTTACCCTGGTCTCTGTTAAGATTCTGCTTGAAATGTCATCGTGGTCCAGTGCAGTTTGTGGCATGAAACAGCGGCTCCCAAAGTGAGGTCAAGGGACCCCCAGCAGCAAGGGGGGTCCACGGGTCCCCTGTCAAATGAGGAACACTTAGATTTGGTCTTAAGTTCCCTCAGATAAAGAAGGGCTTAACATGTGCATTAGCTACAACGCCCCTTCAAATATTGTAAATATGGGGTCAGAGACCCCCATAGTGACCCCACCACCACTGGCACTCCCACATGTCACAGATTTGGCATTACATTTTTCAGTTGTCCTCAGTTTTAAGCGACACGTCTGTCTTCACTGGCTTGTGTTTCACTAATGACCTTGCATCAGCCATCACCCTTGATCTCTTTTCAAGCTCCAGCTCTAAACAAGCTGTTCTGAACGACTGCTAGAGTCTGTATGTTAAACCTGGATTTCTACTGTCTGGGTTCGTTCTGAGAGGAAATACAACATTCCAATAGAGTCTGACCAATAATACATTGGTAGACATTGACATTAAGGAAATGCTTTATTAATTTCCATAGACATTCCTCCATACAATACAGGATGTTTGAAGCCAATATCAATATCAATATTTGTGAGTTTAAAAAATAGTTAGTATATATGATTTTTTTAATACAAAGACATAGCATATGCAACCATTTTTGATAACCCCTGAATCTGAGCATGAAAGTTCAGTCAGCTTTGTGAACCAAGAATTTTGAAAAAACAAAACAAGCTTACGGTCCACCAACACCAAAACAATTTTGCTTTGTTACTGAGAGTTTAGGTTAGCTTTACATAAAAAATGTGCAGGAAATATGGGATTATTTTTTGGTGTAACAACTTCTCCTTGAGCTTTACCTTTGTAGAGAGCCAGGCTAGCTGTGTGCTAAGCTAAGCTAACTGGCTGCTGGCTGTAGCCTCATATTTAATTGACAGATTTGACATGTGACAAGAAAACAAAGAAGCTCATTTCCCAGAATTCCAAACTGTTTATTTAAAATTGTTTTTTTTTATTTTTATGGAATTGTTAGTTTTACAGCTGTAGTAAAGTAAATATATAAGTGCTCTTGAGTCACACTATGTAATAGCAACACTGTTTCTAAATTAAATCTTAAATCTTAGGTAATGCTGTACTACAATTTGCTGATACATATAAGACACAATAGATATAGATAGATAGACAAGATATATACACATAGATAGCAATTTAGCTGATGTTTGGGAACTACCAATATACTGGCTGAGCCGATTTATTGGTCAAGTGATGGACAGACTGATGATATATTAAAGTGACTGCACATATAATTTACTAACAAAAAAAAAGAAGAAAAAAATTAAGAAAATCTTAATGTAATTTGGATCTCAGTAAGGTTACATAACCAGATTTTAAAATGATGATATAAAGGACATTATAGACAGGTTCCTTTCAGCCTGTTTGTGACATTCATTATTTATTGTGTGTGAATGTGCATCTGTGTAACTTACAGTAAATGTGCAGTTTTGTGGGTTTGAATGTAACATGTGTATTCATGTTAATATATGTGCCTGTGCGTCTTAGCATCTTGCTTTGTGTGGGTGTGTGTTTGGTCTGAGGAATTAATTTCCTCCTCAGACAGTCAGTCAGTCAGAGCTCTCTCTAGGGAGGCAGGTCACTCTGTTTGTCTGTGTTGTGCTGCCTGATTTTCCTTTTCCTTTTTTATTTCATTTTATATTTTCCCCAGTCAGAGGGAACAAGATGAATTTTTACTGCATGACTGCAGGATGTAATGTCTCTGCTGCCTCTACCTGCTGCTTCTGCACATGCTGTTCTTCTTTGTGTGATCTTTTTTTATGTGTATTCAAATATACCTGCATATTTTCACGTTTACATATCTGTTCCAAAGGCATGCGAGGCTGGATCCATGTGTGTGTGTGTGTGTGTGTGTGTGTGTGTGAACAAGGTAGAACAAGGTCAAATGTTTGTTCTTTTCATTGTTACTTTAAAGGACAGCAGTTCCACTATATTTGGCCTTTTGTTTATTTTTCTTCAATGTATTTTCTGGTGCTTCTATCACAGTATTTGCTGCTTTAAGCTGCGGTTTTGTTAAAGCAAGTTTTTTCCATTTCATTTTATAGAATGGGATTGTATGGTAAGTGGTTGACCGTTGGAGGGTTAAATATAGTAAAGGCAGTGTGTTTGTTTTGTATAATGCCCCCTACTGTCTCCTCTCAACTACTTCTCAAACATGCGGAAAAGTCAGTGAAAGTTCCAGAAGTAAAATGTTTATGACCTGATCTTATTATTATAGTTATATTTTGCCTTTAGCTATAGAATTAGAAGTGAGATGTTGGAGTTGTTTCTGTGCCATTTGTAAGATAATCTGGAGATAAGCAGCACAGTGTGCTCACAATGTGAGCAAAAACAATGTAAAAAATACTTTAATCAGAATAAATGTTAAAAAAAAAGAAAAAGAGATTAAAATTCAGAGCCCAGCTACAACGTGAAGGCCGTAAACTTAATGTGAATGTTTACCAACCCATCTGCTCTGTGCTTTATACAACTGTCAGGAAAATGACCAAATGTCAATTGTGCAAGCAGCTTATTATGTTATGACCCATAGTTAAATTTATTGTTAAGCGACACCTAGCAGTCGTGTGAAACAGCATCTTCTCACCAAAACAACAGGTTTACGTTCAAGTATCAAAGCCCTCTAGTGGCTGTAGTAATTCTGATGGGAGCAAAGGAGGAAGTTCAGCGTTACAGACCCACAAAGTCTGCATAAGGAGGAGGTCGGGGTGGATGGATGAGACGACTAAACACAGTCCGATGTTCATTCAACTGTCAACATTGTTTCTTTCAACCATGAGCACGGTCGGTCTGTAACCCTAACCACTTCTTTGGTATTGTAGCCATGACAATAAAGGTCCTCCACCCATAAGGAAGTACTTATTTAGTTGATTTCTTACTTATTTTAACTCAGGAAATGCTCTCATGAGTCATATCAGGGAGTTGGGACCATAGACATACAGTAACATTCAGCTCGTTGTGAAATGTCAATGTCGCCGCCATATTGGACCGGACAAGACTGCCCTGTAAAGAAATAATTCAGTTCATCTAAACCTAACGTTGATGCACATGATTGATTACAGTACTATACTATCATGATTCCAAGTAACTGGGGACCAAAGTTTTATTTTAACTCCTTGTAGATCATAAACCCTTGAATATAAAAACAACCAATTAAAATCGGTTGAAAGGTATAAACGGTATAGAGCTTTTTATCCAGAAAAACTGATCCAGCGGCCGATGCTGTGTGTATGTATAGGCCTGTATATCTATGGTTGGGACAAACAATGTACACAGTTGTTTATATTGGAGGACTAGTTGCTCTATATCAAACTCATGAGGGAGGCAACACACCAAACGCGTGTCTACATTGGCCATGTGGTGAAAACCATCGTCCATCAGAGTCTGTGCTGGATCTACAGTGTATCTATCGACTCCAGGTTTGCTGACCTCTGTAAGGCATGTCCAGTGGCATTCTGGGAGTCAGGGGGTTGTATTATCGGTGCTAAATGTGACTTCAAAGAAGAAGAGAGACTTTAAAGCCACAGTGTGTAGGATTGTGTAATCATATTGTGGTGGACAGCAGAGCAAGTCAGTGGTGAAGTAGGACAATGAATCCCCCCACGCTGACACACAGAAAGCTAACAGTGAGCTGTAGATGACACTGGGGGCTGTGTTGTGCCCGTGTGACACAGTTCTGCCTTTTCAGCTCAGTCAACCTCATCAACAATTTACAAGATCTGTACCATTGTGAATTGTTTATTATATTAATAAATTTTCCCCAACCACTTTGAATTATTAAACTGCTATGAATGGTGAAGACTCAATAGCTTTAACATAATGACTCTCACTGAGCACTTTATTAGGAACACCGATACATATTCGTGCATCAAACATCAGAATGGATAATAAAATGTGATCTCAGTGACTTTGACTGTGGTGTGATTGTTGGTGTCAGACAGGCTGGTTCGAGTGTTTCTGGAACTGATGATCTCCTGAGATTTTTACTCAGACTGGTGTGAAAAACAAAAAAAACATCCAGTGAGCAGCAGTTGTTTAGATGGAAACGCCTTCTTGATGAGAGGTTAGAGGAGAATGGCCAGACTGGTTGGAGCTGACAGAAATTCCTACAATGACCACACTTCTACGTTTTCATCCGTCCAGACGAACGTTTTAACTCTGTATCAGAAACGATCTCCAACCAGACTATCACACCTGTATTTCATTATCCGCGTTGTATTCAAAAATGGTAGTCGAGGGGTGTCGTGTGGCGTAGTGGTCTAAGCAGGCGCCCCATGTGTAGAGGCTACAGTCCTCGCTGCTGTTGGCCCTGGTTCAAGTCCCGCATCGGACAGCCTTTGCTGCATGTCATTCCCCCTCTCTCTGCCTCCCCATTTCCTGTCTCTTTTTACTGCACTATCAATAAAGGCATAAAAAGACCAAAAAATATACTAAAATGGTAGTGGAGGCTGATAAGACCCAATCAGGGAGCAAGCGTGGGTGTCAATGTTTCCAAAGGTCTCAGTTTTTGCCCGTCTGGACGTCAACGCAACCCCAGAGTTTTCAAACTAAAACGCATCCAGCAGCGTTTCCTAAAGTCTTGGTTTTTGGTGCTTGAAAACTCAGGAGTAGTGTGGATTGGAGATGAAAATGTAGCAGAAGAGATGCGTTTTAAAACAAAACCGTAGTTGTGTGGACATAGCATTAGATAACCACGGGGGCGAAGGAGCTACAACAGCAGAAGACTTCAAGTTCCTCTCCTGTCAGCCAAGAACAAGTCATGCTGGACAATGTCAGTGGCAATGAAAGAAATATTTTTGAAAGGTTGAGATGTTTTTGGCGGGCTTTTGTTGAGTTTACACAAGAAAAGTTTCACAAGAAAACAAGCTGAAACTTGTAGCTACTTGCAAAAGAATGTGGTCTGCAGCATTGAAACCTTCAAGGTTACACCAATGCATCTGGACTTCAGTGTTTGACAGCTTTGTGTAACGCAGCTCTATGCTTCACATCAGGGCCGCTGGCCAAAGAATAGGTTGAGAACCATTGATTTACATCCACAGATGTGAAATGCACCCTGGCATTTTTTTGAATAGCGTGGTTCCAGGGAATAATGGAGAGTCTAAGTTTTCTTGAACTCACTGTTGGTCAGTAAATAATTTTGTATTTCCCTCTTCATGTTCAGGTAAGTGGCAAAGATTTCAGGCCAGTGCAAATTCACTACATGTGGTCAATCCACAGCAGCACAGAATGTCATTCTTCTCTTTTTGTAGTCTTACATTGCCTTTTAAACTAATAAGACAGATTACTTTTTCATAAAGTCCTTCCAATTGTTGCTATGGCAACCAGTCCAGTGGAGGTAGTTAACTGTATTGCCAGAAGCAGGCCTGTGCTGATGGCAGTGTATAACAAACCCTGATGGTAACCATGTCCTCTGCAGCTCATCACTGAAAGCCTGCTTTACATCTAATGTTTAGGCATCATCTGTATGAGCCCAGTGTTCATGCTTATAGATCTTCCCCTGTTTTGATTTCTCTTCTAATTCGTCAGGTGTTTTCCCATCTTTTGTCTGGATGTGATGCTCAGGACAGTTGGACAATCAGTGCGGTTCCTGGATAACGCAATAGGAGACATTTTTAACAAATCCTCAGGAGAGCTCCGGAGGAAAGGCCTTTGATCAACTGTCTCTTTATGGAAGTTTACACGGATTTTGTCAGGTGGCTCTTTACTGTTTCTTTACAGTCTGTCAGTGTGGACTGTCAGATTAGAGCCTATAGCCGCGTTTGTTTATATCACACAACACACATTCACGATTCTATTTACTCTTTGTTTAATGGTTTACTTATTCACATATTTTCCAGTTGCCTCATGTATCTGCCTGCTCATGCTCTTGATGTGTGCATCCTTCTCTTTGTTCCTTTTTGCTCTGACTGTTCAAAGTTAAACATCTGCATGAATGCAGCCACCTGTCAGATTTAAAGTAGCCCGTGTCCATCACTGCAGCAGTTGAGACTACCTCTGTGTCTCTTTGCCATTCTCTCTGTGGTGCATGTCGGTCAGTCCGTCAGCTTCACTGTCCCTCATCCTGTCTGTGCGTCCGGCCTCTCGACACTAGAGTTGATGCATAGCCAGATTAAGCCTGTCAGATTTGTCACACTTGGCTGGCAGTCAGCGTGACACAAAGCCAGATAAGACAAGGATATGACAAACGATGCCTTCGGCCTACCTTTGTTTGGTTTTGCTTTGCCAGTCATTTTGTGCATCATTTCACACTTTCAGATGTTATTTTTTTTCCCTGCAGCGGATTATGTATTAGATAATTCCACCAACAAGAGAAAACAGCTTATTTTTTCAGCCATTTCTGTTTTATTACCTCAGAAAGGTAGAAGATGATAAGCAGCAGTGATGTTATAAGATGTGTTGGGAAGTTATTTGAAAACTGTAATCATTTACTCACCATGCATTACTGCCACACTCACATGTCGCATCTTTTGTGTTTAATGTGTGCAAATAAAAGATAAGACATTGAGTTTTAACAGACAACCCCACAGCTAACTGAGGCTCAGTGGCTGTACACAGCTCAGGGTCATGGATAAACACCCCCCCAACTCGCAAGGGGGGACTCCTGAATGTAAAGAGCCAGACCAAACAGTTACATTTTTAACTGGGATGTCTAGAGGAGTGTTGTTAATGTGTGTGCACGGCATGTGGATTTTTTTATATGCATTAATATTCCACTACTAATTGGCTAAAGGTAAATGGGATAAATGAGGTAAATGAAAATGATGCAAGCACACACAGAACTGTTGATGTTCAGTCTCCTATTTTGCAGAACCTTAATAGCCAAGTGGTTTAACTTTAACAATGACGAATAAATAGGTCCTACTTCTGATCTCATTTACATATACGTTGAGGCTGCTTAGTAGTCAAATGCTCTAACCAGCAAACCAGCAAACCAAAATGCAAACCCTGACTCTATCTTCCTCTAAATTAACTGAAATACAATTAGTGTACACTGTTAGTCGTTTTATCTCTTATCTGGATTAAACAAGTGGCATGTTCATATCACCAGCACCTATAATAATCATAATCCAGAATTTACAAACTGTGAGAGGAGGGAGTCGCATAAATCAAAATAAATAGAGAGAGAGAGAGAGAGAGAGACAGAAAATGTGTACAGCTCCGGTGACACAAAATAGGCTGAGCAAACAGACCAGTCCTAATATTTCATTGCTTTACAGTAGAATTGAACTTTGACTTTACAAAAACACTAGCAGATGCATTATGTGGCTGTATCAGGACAGAATTAGTGAACTAGAGAAACTGGAAAATTGTTATTAAAGTAGTTGTCTCATTAATGTCACAACTTCAAGGAAGGAGGGAGAGAATTACCTGATTTGATGTGCAGCTAAATAATTATTCCCACTCCTGTTACCAAAATTGACATGAAAATGTGGATGTATGACACATATATAGGTATTTTAAAAAATAAATGTCCTAAAATTCTATGGCACACTTGATCTTTCATCACGGCACACCAGGTGAGAACCACCAGTCTAATAGCCAGCTATCCACTGAGCCTAAGCCAGTTAACATTAGCAGAGATGCAGAGCTGACGAGAGCAAAGCAGTGTAACCCACTCCGGCACCGTATGCTGTTGCAGCACACAGAAACTGCATTCTACAGGTAGTCAGTAAAAAAGTGTCTAGATAAACTCAGGATAGCGGCATAAAAGTGTTGAAAGGCCAGAAGTTGTGTTTCGCTGTCCGCAAGGGAATAAAGTATTCTGAACGCAACTGCAACGTCTCATCATCCTTCAGCAAAGTGGTCCAGACCCAAAGCTAGTTACCAGCGAAGTAACGAGCCAGGCTAAATAACCCGAGTGCTCCCAGCTACAGTTCGGAGCCTAATGGCCGGCGGAAGGTAACACTGGCCTGATCCTACCACAAGCCAGATAATTCATCCGGCTGTTCCAGTGGCAACGTAAATCCAAGTTCCTGAGAATAAAACTGGGAGGCTGCCATCTACTGGAATCATTGGATCTTCTTCACTGGATCTTCTCACTTCATAAAAGAACCTGCAAATATGGAAAAAGTAGTTCAAACAATTTTTTTGAAAAAATGATGAAATTGACAATGTGCATGTGTTACACAATTATTACCAAAAAATGGCAAAAAATGCCACTAAATCAAGTTTATTGCAAAAAGTGGCTACTTGTTCACAGGTCATACATAACCTAGTAACATAAACTACTAGTACTAGTACTAGTTAAACTACTAGTTTAATTACATATAGTTCACTACCCCCCAACACTCATTGTTCACATGCATCTCCAATATGGAGGTGGTGGAAACTGCAAGGCAGTGACTGCTACATGAGCCCAGACCAGATCTGTAAATTGCTGGACCTATGTCTGAACACCTTTTATCCAATCCAAAGAGAAATGGGAGGTACCAGAGCTTAGTAGTAATTCCACCTTAAAGTGTATACAGAAAATTTTGGATTCTTTTTTGACTGAATAAACATGTTTTCAAAACTACATCTACATACAGTAAGATAAAAATACTGTCCTTGGTTTCTGTCCTTGTCAGACAAACAGTAGGCTGAGCCCTCACTGAGGTGTGAGACAGTAGCTGCTGGGCCCGACCTTAAAAAGCCTTTTTTAACTGCTGCCTAGTGACAAGCTAAGCTGAGAGTACAGGCTGATGAAGCAGACTCAAGTGGATCTTCCATTTGTCATTTGTGACCTGATATTATCTAATTAAACAACCTCTCATCTTCCACCAACACACACATACTGTACATTATCAGAAGGTTCTGATGAGCAAATGTTGCTCTTCAAATATAGAAGAATAATATAGATAATAGACTATTATATAGACTCTTTGTCTTGACAAAGATCAAATTTTACTCATGGAAACTAGAAGATCGTCAACTAACTCAGAATAATCAGTCTTTTTGAAGCTTGTTAGCCCTTGTATTTCAACAAAACCAAGATATCTATACTTAATTTGAGTCACTACACATAACAAATTTCTGAGTCATGTAATGTGATATACTGAACCATTTCAGCAACAAGTCTAAAAGCTATTATATACCACCTGTGGCTGGTTTTCCCCGTGAATGAATTAAATTATATTGTATTGAATTGAATAATGCTATCCTAGTCCTAATACATTAATTTACTGCTTTATTTAAAGTAGTTTTTGAGCCTGCCGGTTGCATACAGCAACAAAAGCCTTTATCAACCCGCCTGAGAGGCAGAATTCAGGACAAAAGAGTTGCAACCTCCGAGGCTGAAAAATTAAGCCAGCACTGAAGTACCAAAACCTGCAGTTCCTCTAATGACCACTACAGTCTGGCTCCAAAAGTGAGTCAATCCCCATGGACTCCCATGTTAAAAGCAAAATAAACATGTTTACAGCCTGGTACTAATTTCCTCCTTCATGACCACTGTACGGGGGGGGAATTTTTATATAACTCACCTGTTTAAATTTTATTGAGGCTTAAACTTATGACCATTGAGGGTGTTGCTGCTTTGAGTGACAGGTGGGGGAGCATATGCTTGCTACAAAGCTACAAGCATGGACCGAAGTCTGGGCTTCACACACGCCCCTCCTCTTTGGCCATTTTTGGATTAGCTGGGAGTTAGGGGTGGAGTCAGATACTGCCAAGATGGCGATGGTGGAGCTCACTCTGAGCTTCAAAACCGCTCTTCAGAAATCTGTGTGTGACGACATGGAGGCTACGCCCATCTTTATTTACAGTCTATGATGTCACCCCATTGTGAGAGGAAGTTATGTCCTTGTTTTTGTGCACTTTTGTGTGGAGTGTCACAGCTGTCACGATGTATAGGCTCAATCTGGTTAAAGTTTTACTTTTTGGACGGTGAAGGATTGAAACGTTTCTTGAGCATCCAAATTGGATGACACAGCCTATGGAGCTCATTCAACAGTTTGTATGTGTTGATTTTCATGTGAATGGAAACACACAGGGACACACTGTGTGTCCACACTCATTCTTTGAATCCAAGCAAACAGAATGAAATATTGCCTTTAGACATTTAGAATCTCTGAGACATCCAAATAGTTATATTTTGCAGCAGTGAGCCATTTCATATTTCCCGTAGCTGATACTCTTAGATAAGCGTCAGAGCAAATATAAACAGTCCATGAAAGCTGTATTTTAAGTGACTTTTTGTCTCCACGTCTGTTGCAGTAGAATTCTGAATCACCTCAGTGGCCACGGTTCTTGGTTTGTTACGCAATCACATTCTTAGCATGCTTAAATTTCAGTGTAACAGATGCGACCAGCCCCCATGGTTAAATAGTCTGTTCCCCAACCCATGTTTGTCTGTCTGACTGCTGTCTCACTGATAAGCACATGTCCCAGTGTGACCCAGCGGAGGAGTTGGAGCTGGCTGTTAGAGCTGCTAGCTGCACCCATATGTTACAGTGATAGACAGATACCACACACACAACCATAGTCCAAGTCTAATAATGCTGTGATGGAAACTTTCCCTCCTTTACTCACTCCATGGAGGTCAGGGGTCACATGCTGCTCTATAACAGCAGAGCTGGAGCTGGTAAAGCTTCGGTGCTCAGTTGAGGAACACTAACTGAGAATATACTTGTCATTAGGTTTGTGTATTCCTTTGTTAAAATACAGACTCTCAAGGTCACCATGCAGTCTTATCTTTATTATTAGAGTTAAATTGTAAGGCAGACAGACAATAACACAAATGTACTGCTGTCTGTAGCTTTCAAAACGTGCTGTACACGTCACAGACCTTCAGACAGAATCACATTAGATGAACTGTGTCCCAGAAACAGCCTAAAAAGAAACGTTTGTTTCCTATTGTTTGACAATAAATATAACAATGTTGTGATTGTCAATCCTCATATTCAGGAGTGCATGTGGGGTCGCGGAAGTTTGTCCAGTTTACATGTGCTTTGTGAACCCAGGGAAGGTTTATGACCACGTCCCTCTGAGAGTTGTGTCCATATTCTCAGCAGGAAGTCACATTTCCTAAACGTATTTCCATTTGGTGTTGGTCTCTGTCAGGGTTGTCGCTGTTCATGGGCGGGATTTCAAGGTGCAGCTGGCAGGA
Organism: Seriola dumerili; assembly: GCF_002260705.1. Lineage (NCBI taxonomy): Eukaryota > Metazoa > Chordata > Actinopteri > Carangiformes > Carangidae > Seriola > Seriola dumerili. The sequence continues at coordinate 1,181,584 of NW_019174446.1, read as the reverse complement.
GGAGAGTGTCCGGTTTGGGGACCTCAGAATTGGTTCTCTGCTTGTTGTTGATGTTGTGGTTCTGTTGGCTTCACCACACTGTAATGAATGAGATCAAAAATAGACACGACCGAAATGAGATGCTCCAAGGAAATGCTCTATGGTGAGGGGATTCAGTGTGGTTTGTTCTGTCTTATACCACCAAAATGATCAGGTATAAGCAGGTTTTTTGACTGCGGGTAAACTCACTACTAAAAGGCGATTGACCCCTTTTCAACTGCCAGTCCAGTCTTCCTTTCTGTTCGGACTAAGGACACACAACAACTGCAACGAGTGATGTCATCACATGCACTTACAGAGCACACACACAGATGCAGTGGTAGGAAGAGTGAGCTGCTAGCCGCCGTGCAAACTGGTAAAACAGATCTGTCATGTCTCATCCTCGGGTTGGTGCTCCTGTAAAAGTGTCAGGGCCTCAGTGTGAAACGCTTCCATCAGTGATTGTGTGTTTTTAAAACTTATTTCGGGGCTGCAGCTCACTCTTTCATGCCTGAGTGCAGTGTAGGCACTGTGCTTCTGGTTTAATAGCAAAAAATTAGCTCGTTCACCTGACTGTTGTGTTTACATCAGTGCTGATTTGAGCCAGAGCCGATAAATACCTGTGTCTACTGTCATTTGACCTGAGTATGAATGATGATTGAACCCTTTTCCATTGCTGACAAAAACCCGATGTTAGTGAGTGTTAGCAGGTTTTTTGACCAGTGGAAAAGGGGCTTTAATTTGGTTCTAGATTTATGAATTGGTGCCCATCATCTGTGATTTTTGTCATCATTTCAATAAGCTCAAAAACAACAACAAGGATTAGGAATGGTGAAACCCTCTGTCTGAGCCAGAGCTATAAAACTGGCAAAAATGGATCGACATGGGAACCATACGTGTAAATAATTTGTTATCTATACTTATACTATCCAACTGTCCTCCATCCTATGATTTTTAATGTTTTTAAATGTTCTAAATGATTTAAAGGTTTTTCAGTGCTAGACTAACAAGTCCCCTAAACCCATCTGAATAATCTAAAATGTGCAGTAACATCTTAAAATAAATAAATGATCAAATTATCAATGTAAGTAATCAAACACAGCCATGACTGCTTAAATGGGTCTGCTCACTTACGTATACCCACAATTGCTTTGAAAAAATTAAAGTAAATACTATCTTCAACTACCAATTAATATCATTACAGTCGTTTATGTTCTCTCTGAATGTTCCAGACTTCATTGAATAAACTGTACATTTTATTCCAAACATTTCCCACATCAGACAGACCTGACTAGAAGAGAAAACAATCCCAGGTTGGAGCTTACAGCAATTTTTCCTTTTTGATGAAAAGTTGGCTGCTCCTCTCAATATCAAACACACATTTAATCTGTGATAATTCTCCTCTAATGCTGTAATTGGTCCAATATGGCACCATCCACTCCTCTTCTTCCCTTCTTTTTAGTTCCTCTCCTCTCCTGCACTTCCTTTCCTTTCCTTTCCTTTCCTTTCCTTTCCTTTCAATCAAAGGAGTATTTTGACTGGCTAATCTCTTCAAAGCCAAAGTGGCTAATTTCAGCTCATTCCAGGATTTGAAACTGTTACTCACGTACAACTTCCCCAGAATAATTTCAATCCATTTTCTCCTCCTTGGACTTTGAAAGACTCTGGTCATTAATATCGCTCAGTCATGAGCAGACAAAATGATGAATCATGAGAAGGACACATAATGAAGTGAACATCCCTCTGCGTCACGGCAGCATGGCTCTTGCTCTCTTTACTTTTCCATTTGTTGGGGCACAAGCTGCTGTGTGTATCTTTACCGTGAAAAGGCTCGATAAGAACAGGCAAACGGAGCAGAGATAAGACGAGCTAACTGAGATCTGTTGAGCCTTTCCAAACCTCAGACAGGGCGTGTGTTTGTTTACCGTCTGTCTGCTTTGTTCACCAACAAATTCCTCCCCTCCTTCCATCCCGTCTCTCTTCCCATGTCGTTTCTCTTGTTGAACTTTGTTAAACCTGCGTTTCTGTATCTTATGATTGATTTCTGTCTCTTTTACTCATTCTTCTCTTTCATATCTTTCTACTTTTTCTTTCCTTCTTGTGTTGCCTCTCGTGGCTCTTGCTGTGGGTTTATTCTGTTTTTTTTTAATAGACGCCTTCCTCCCTTCGCACTCCATCCCTTCATGTGATCTCTCTCTCCTACGCCCTCGTTTTAACTTGTATGTTCTCAGCAACAACAAAACGAGCAGTTATTGTTACTGTTTTACAAAAACTGGTCTTCATCCCATCCCCTCCCCCTCCTCCCCCTCTTCTTTTTTTGGATTTTATTCCTTTCCCGGACCCAGAATGCGGCACTTGGCACTTTTGAAATGTAAATAAAGTTTTGTTGTCTCCTCAGCCGTAGCCTCCTCTAGCCCTGTTTATCAGGCAGACTTCAAAGTGGCACATTGACATGTGGCTCTATCTCTCCCCTGCTCTGTGAAATAGGGTCACAGGCGGTGCTTGGCTTTCAGAAAAACTTTTCTCTTTCATGTAAGAACCTAGTGGCTGAGAGGAACTAACGGGGGCCATGCCAGCCAGCCAGCCAGCCAGCCAGCCAGCCAGCCAGCCTCTATCCAAAAAGAAACGCACTGTAGCTGTGAGTGTGGGGTTGTGGATGTGTGTGTGTGGGTGGATGTGGATGAGTGTTGTTTTGGTCATTGCAGGCCTGCAGTTAGCCCAGCCCATGTTTTGCTTGGGTGTATTTATATAAATATATATCTGTTGTTTTTGGTATCTCATTATTTTATTCACTGAGTTTCTGTCGCTGTCTGTGTTTTGCTCTCTTTTCTCTAGCTGTCGTGCCGACGTGAGAGCGCCTCACCACCTCGTGCTGAGCTTGAGACTACAGCAGCGGGACAAAAGACATAAGAGGAGAAAGAGAGGACAGGAGCAAAAGAAAACACGGGAGCAAGCCAGAACAAGAGCAAGGACAATCCAAGGAGACAGCATGTTGATCAGAGCCAAGAGTCAAACCTGACTGTGGAGGAGACAGAGAGACCAACATATAGATGTTTTCTTAGTTTAAAGGCAGAAGAAAGGCTGAGATGCTCACAAGCAGCCAGACAGGTTAAGGAGATTTCAGGGCAGCGGTCATGGCTGTAGGCCTGCTCCTGGTAGGATAGATTTCAGATTAAACACACACACACACACACACACACACACACACACACACACACACACACACTGCAACTTCCCAAACTAGAATCTTTCCTGTTTTAACCCCAGTGAGCAAATCACACCCTCCCAAAAAAAAACCCTGCATCTCCTGCCTTTGTGCTTCTCTTCCTCATACCCAAAGTCTTGTGCATTCAGCAGTAGCAACACTGTCAAACAACAGGTAAAACACCATTCAGGCTAGTTAACCGCACAGCTGTGTACTTGGTGAGAAAGAGTGACTAACACGAGTCATCGCTGGTGAGCGGAGAGACAGTTGTCTGCTCCATAGTTTGACAGGCAGCAGCCGTTTATCACCACACATGGACTGTTGATGAGGAAAGATGGCAGTGAGACTGGCAGGTGCCACCCCTTCCTCTCGGCCACCCTCCCTGCCCCCAGTGGCCGCGGCTCGGACTGGTTAAAGTTGGTCTATTGGCATCCATCGCAGCATCGGCAGCAGCTGACAGAGTGCGGGAAGGAGCAGTATGCAGGAAACTGACTTACCGGCCACAAATGCCTTCAAAGGTAAAAACTGATAATACACTGCAATGTGTGTGTGTATGTGCATGTGTGTGTGTGTGTACATCAAAGAAAAAATGTGTCCTGATATCAAATAGAAAAACATTTCCAGCTGGAGTCGGGTTTGCATGTTCAGCCTATGAAAGGCTTCATTTTTATTTGTTTCATCATCAACCTCAAAGGTTTTGTCTTAATAATAAAATTGAACAAGAACCTACATTCATTGTGAGTGCGAGAGTTGTCCAATCCCATCTAGTTCTTATGGCCACACTTCTTCATCTTGTGACTCTCTTTATTCGACATAGTCCAACAATGTTTTGGCCTGATTAAAGGGGCTATTTGTGAGTTTTCTCTCCCTCTGAACGTGGTTTCTTGCTGGGAGCCGGTGGTGGTGATTGAGTGCTTGATAAGAGCTTCGGCCATGGTTGTCTTTATAATACAAGAGGTTACAGTACGCCCTCTGTGCAGCGCATTGTCTTCAGGGCAGCCTGGAGGCTATCCGAAAGTGACGAGAGGGGCCGGAGCTAGCTGGTTAGCATGCTGACTTCAGTAGAGGAAGACACATGATAGAAACAAGAGTTAACATTGTCATTGCATTCCACCTACGGAGAAAGCTGCTTGTGAGTAAAGGAATGAAGTTTGATGCTGATGTGGTCAGCATCCCTACACGGTCCAGTCATGTACCAGTTTATACCCAATCTGTTCGAAAAAAAGTCTTTAAATCTAGCAACAATGTGCTAGGTTAGCAACACTACAGCTGCAAACACTTCCCTAATAGAACTGGTTTGCACCAGAAACTGCAACTCAGTGACGAGGCACTTGGCTGACCAGTGGTGGAAATATGATCAGTCAGTCAGTCAGCGACATTACAGATTATAGTGCTGGCTCCGCTGTTGCGCTCCAGCCAAAAATATTTAGTGAATATACTTTGCAATTTGGAGTATTGATGAAAGGAGATGAAAGCAGTGAAAGTAAAAGTCTGAGACTTATGCAAGAATGTATTTACAAGTATGTACTATGTCTGTGTTTATGGACAGTAATGAGGGAATCAGACAGGTTACACTCTTTGAGGACAGGAGTTCAGAGTGCTGCAGAGGGAAAAGCAGTCTGCAGTGGAAATAACAGTCACTGTGCAGCTGACAGTATTAGCCTCTGTAGACTTGAGCTTAACAATTTCTCATTAAAACATAATCACTTACTCTAATTATGATTTTTGCAATTGAAGTCATATGCAGGCTTACAGTGGAGGCTGAGCTCTTTCTCTGGGGAGTAATGTCCCTCCTTTTAGCTGAAGCACTACACAAACTAAATATCCAACAGCATGGGTTAGTGAAAGGGTTAAAACTTGTGACATGCTGACTTGTCTCGGTCAAATCATGAGTTGATATGTGTTTATTTTTAGTCAAATTGTAGTGTTTTAAGATGAGCTTTGGGGACTAAATCTAGAGAACTGATATGCAAGCAACCTGCAGTAAATTGATGGTTATCCAGATACGAAGAAGCAGATACAGTTATAAGAATGATGCTCTATTTTTAATTAAATCTACCAGAGCAACAGCATTAACAGAATTATCACAGACGATGGATTACAGTGAATAAATAACTGAAGAGCACTGAGTCACACACACACACACACACACACACACACACACACACACACACACACACACACACGGACAGTCTTCTTAGCTCTTCTATGTGCAGTTTTCCAGTGAGGTGTTTTTTTCCAGTCCCAGATTGTTTGTAATTCTTCTTTTTTACTTTTATTTTGTCATGAGACTCTATAATTCTTTATGTTTAACAGATGATAATTTTACATGTCACAGTAGGAACAGCACAGATGTAAATAGACACTTGAAAAGAATGGAGCCATTGTCAATGTTATTTGTAACACCTATGCTTTTCCTGCTGTGAGAAGTCAATATGTGTGCTGTGATAAAGGCCTATTGTAACCTGCTGTCACTCCCACAGTGATTGACAGGCCTGTTAAAGGCTCTGTGTACCCACACAAGCTGTTACGGCTGATTAGACCTCGGCTATGTAAGAATTTTGTGATGTAACCAAATTCCATTTGACAATGAGGAGAATAAAGCTCACAGGACAACTTTAGATGGCAATCATGTAAAGTAAGTAAGTAAAAATGTATTCATACAACACCTTTCACAGATAAAACTAGAATTACCGCCTCAAGGTTGTCTGCCTCCGCCACTCAGCCTATTTTCAGATTACATCCCTGTTTATCCAGAGTCATAGAAAAAATGAACCATTTGTGTGAAATTTTGTTGTAATTCTTGAATTATGGCTAAAAAGAGTTTTGTGAGGTCACACTGACCTTGACCTTTGCCCACCAAAATCTAATCACTTCATCCTTGAGTCCAAGTGAACGTTTGTGCCAAATTTGAAGACATTTCTTCAAGGGGTTACTGAAATATCACGTTCACAAGGCCAAGACCATGTTTTGTGACCTTTGACCTTTAATGATAAGAGGCATTTCCCATTATCTGCAGCCATCATAATGTCATTAATAACTTTAAGAAGGGCTGTTTCTTTTGAATATAGTTTCGGAAACTTGACTTAAAGGTTTATAAGACTGCTGTAAGTTTGGATATAGGCCTATAATTCATAGGGAGGGTGGGTTCAGAATTTGTTTTTTTCAGCAGAGGCTGAACTATAGCATGTTTAAACTGGTTGGGGACAGAACCAGTTGAAAGGGACAGATTAATGATAGTTAAAATAGTTGAGCCAATTGAATTAAAAACATTTAAAAACGGGATGAAGGAAGAATGTCAAGGGGACCAGATGAAGGCTCATGTTGTCTGTACACTGTCCTGAGAAGAAGTCTTATCAGACAAAATAATTCAAGTCACCTGTGTATGTGCACCTACATTGACTAAAAAAACTTTCACTTAAAAACACACCTTTTTCCACTCACCTTTAAGCTTGTTCCCTCATGGGTCAAAATTTTAATTTGTCCATCCAGTTCTTTGGTTTGTGACCAAATGACTGCAAAATTAATGACATTCACCTCCCCCTCAGCAGCACTTTGTGTTAATTGCTAATTAGCAAATGTTAGCGTGCTAATACACTCAACTAAGATGGTGAACATTATACTGTAACTGTGTCTAATGCCACATCCATGTTTGTGAGTTCGTGATGTCAGGTATGATATCTCCCACTTTTGAAAAGAACTACAGACATGACAACAAACCGCTAAGAGAATGGCTAAAAATGTGCCTTTCCTGGCAGTTACACTGAAATAAAATTCAATATTCAATATTCCAGCTGATTTTACAGGAGTTAAACAAGAGTGTTTGTATCTGGTTTTGAACAAATATAACAAAAGCAGCTCATTTAATCTTTTTATCTGGTGTGACCACTGGGTTAGCAGATGGGCTAATTACTATGTGTGCACACAATATCTCAAAAACCTATTTACACAACCGTCTACTGTTTTCAAATTTCTAAGATTTGACAGTTCCTGTTAAAAGCTTCAAGTGTAATTAAACTCTGTGATGCTGATTTGACAATTAATTTTCAAATATTGCTGCACACTACTGATATCAAAGGACAACAGAGTATAGAAATTATTATTGTTCAGATAATTAATGAAGCAAAAATAATCAGGATCTCAATACAGTTTTGATCTCAAAGTCATCCTCTATGTGTTTTCACCATAGACTGTAAATAAAGATGGACGTTGCCTTCGTGATATCACGCACAGGTTTCTGAAGAGTGGTTTTGAAGCTCAGAGTGAGCTGCTCTACCATCGCCATCTTGGCAGTACCTGACTCCACCTAACCTCCACCTCACCTAATGCAAAAATAGGAAAAGAGGAGGAGCATGTGTGGAGCTGAGGCTTCGGTGCATGTCGGTTTATGGCAAGCATACGCTCAATTAACATAACTGTAAGCCTTAGTAAAATGTCAACAGGTGAGTTATATACATATAACAGTTGTCATGAAGGAGGAAATTAGCTCTAGAGACCAAAACTGTTTCTTGTTCCAGGCTGTAAACATGTTTATTTCTGCTGTAAAGTTGGACATTTTAACATGGGAGTCTATGGAGATTGACTCACTGTTGGAGCCAGACTCTGTTGGTCATTAGAGGAACTACTGTTTTTGGGACTTCCGTGTTGGCTTCATCTTTCACCCCCAAAAGTTGCCGCTTATATGAACAAACAGCTCCTGCTGACAAAGTTATGCACATAACACACCTGTGAAGGTGACTGATGACATTTTCAACAGTATTTTCTCATGTTACCCCCAGACCAAATTTTCAAGCTGCTGTAGTGAATTTCACAGAGATCCTGATCTACTGCCATAAAGAAGACCCCTCCTTATACACCGAATCAATCAAAGCCGGCATAATGCTGCCATCGCTCACAGACGTTGTCAGACAGTGTCAGTGTGTATCCCGCCATGCAGGCTCTCTGTTTTACACGGATTTCAATCTAGCTCTGTAAGTACCTCCTCTACCGGCTTATTGCCAGAATAACAATGCTTTTATACAGAACGGCGAGATGGAATAAAGGTGCAACATTCCAGCCTTGAAACGGGTTTTTTTTTTTGGTTCTTCTTTTGCTCAAAGTTTTGAGTCCTGATGTGATGCTTCCATTTGAAATGTTAACCTCCGACACTCACTGCTGATTTGTCAAAGCAGTTCGACTTGCAGCTGAAGCGTGCTCGATCGAACAGCCGACACCATGCAGTGGCTGATAGAACGTCTATTCTGAGGAAGATGGGATCTCTGAGACAGACCTCTCACTCTGTGAGCTTACAGAAAACTGCACAACAGACTGACTGAGTCACTCGAAGACTGGTTTATAACTTAGCTGCTTTCTGTTGCTCCCTAAGAGTTAATTACTCCTAGCATCGACCCTGGCATGAAGAGTGTACTGTGTGGTTAAGATTTTGATTAATGCACTAGCTCCTAATCTTTATACACACACACTACCTTATCTGTAAATATGTTTACATCCTGCTGATATCTTTACTGTGGTCAACTACTGCAGATGTGGAGAAATCACCCCAGAGCCGAGACTTCTCTCTGTCCTCACAGCACATGTATTACATAATTCATCAGCTGTGTGAATGAGCTTGTGTATGTGTGTGTGTGTGTATGTGTATGTTAGTTCTGATCAGTCTCCGCTGAGGCCTGGAGGGGGCGAAGAGGATAATGAAGTCATCGAGCGGTAAGAAACAAACACACCAACATTAAGATGTAGGCAAACACTGGTGATTGATAGCGGCAAGGTTAACGTAAGGATTTGTTTAACGCTTGGGTTCATGTCAAGTAAAACACACACACGTGCACACACACACACACACACACACACGCTCACTGCCTGGCCGTCCACTCGGCCTAGTCGTGTCTGTGTGTGTGTCTGCATCTGTGTTCAGTAAAATTTATTCCACACTGATTTCCATGGTGAGCTTGTTACTGTACGTATCGCGCTCTCAGGTGAGTGGAGGGAAGAGAGTGTTCAGCTGCTCAGGCGATCACACACCAAGGCCACGTTACCAACATTAGAAATAACCTTTCACTCCCATCACACTCTTTCCTCTCAGCTGTTCCCTTGTATATTGTTATTCTCTTGTTGGCTTCAACCTTGCAGCTAGCTGTGATTGCTTCAACTCTTCTTTTTTTTCTATTTTAAATCTCCCTCTTTTTATAATTAAGGTGGTTAATAAAGTATTGTATAATTTAATATCAGGAGTATAAAGCTTCAAGCAAAATTAGCAGTGATGCTATATCGCACAGCAAAGCCGTGTGTCAGCAATTGTTTAAAGCAGAGGTCACTAATCGGCGGACTGCAGTCCGCATCCGCCATCTTATCCAGACCTGGACATATTACCTCTAAATTATTGAGAGTTATTGGCTGGACTGCAACAGCGGGGCCAGACCTATAATCTTGAATGTTGCTGACATTCTGACTGACTGATGATATTTCCACCACTGCTCAGCAGCAGTCTACCGAGCCGCTCTGGTTTCCCAGCTGCTTGGAGGAGCATTACAGCAAATACACTACTTTGATTACATGTATCATTATTACTAAAGGAGGCAGATGACACAAAGAGCGGAGAGAGGGAGGGAGAGAGAGAAGTCATCGGTAACGAGGCTTCGTACTAACGACTGTGACCAACTCTACATATCAAACAGAGGGAGTTAGACATAAAGACCTGCCTCTAATGAAAGTCTGTTACATTCTAGAGTTGAAGTGAATAAAGACTAAACTATTGTGGATCCAGACGGAGGCTGTGCTCTGTGTGAGAGACTACAAATAAGAAACATAGACTATCTCGGGCCCCGGTGGCTCACCTGGTGGAGCACATGCTATTTGGGCTTAGTCCTTGCTGTGGCGCCACAGGTTTGAGTCCAGCCTGTGGCCCTTTGCTGCATGTTATCTTCTCTCTCTCCCGCTCCCCAGTTTCCCCCGTCTCTCTCTCACTATGACTGTAATAACGGCAAAAGCCTGAAAAAATAACTTAAAAAAAAAGAAAGAAGAAAGATAGTCTGTCTCTTCTAACTGAGAAACAACATCAGACAGATAAGTGGGGAAAGTGGGACACAAGAGGGGGAGAAAGACAAAAGAAAAGGATGCGTTAAAGCTGTTCAATTATTACGATGTGTTGAGACTGATTATTATAAAACTGGTTGAGACTGTTGGTTAATGTTGGAGTTAACCATAGAGAAGAAAAACTACACTTTTTATTTCATTTTGTAAAATAAAGGACTTTGTTATGTAGTTACAGCCCTACTTACTACAGTAACAAGACTAAATCTGAATCCCTGCTAGTGATTACACCCTGCAGGTCTCAGACGTTGGACAGAAACAACAACTGATGATTTTGTCAGAGCCTTAACATTAGTCTAGATTAAAAAAACTTTGTTCTCAAAGTGGCACAATGGCAACATTTATCCTCTGAGGCTTACGGAGGTGGTTATTGAATTGTATCTGAATCTGTCCTTGAAGTGGAAATTGGGGATGATGAATATCCACAGCTAATTTTTTTTCAAACTTGAGATAACTGATTATAATTGAAAGCCAATGGATTGTCGAAAGGTTCATCCTCTGAGGCTCATGATTTAGCTCAGTAAATTTCCTGGCAATCTTCCCATTAGATTATGTGTTTGAAAGTGAGGTTATGGTTCGAGGGTGATGCTAGAAGAAAGCTCATCCATGTCAACCGAAAAGTGGAAATTCTGGGCTGATGGTGGTGAAAATTGCAACCATTAAGCAATAACAATAGGACCGATCCTCTGATGATGAATATGCATAGCTAATTCAACCTTTAGATACCTGGTCATGTACCGAAGCTCGTGGACTGTCCAAAATGTTAAGCGTTCGTCCTCTGAGTGCTGGGTGCTCAGGACATTTCACTGTACTCTTATTTTGCTTGACATGCTAAAATAACATATAGTTATTATATTATATATAGAAGCTAAAACTATGATTTGATATATACAGATATTCATATATATTCATATATATATAATTTTATTTTGTAGCCGTATGTTCGCTATGCAGTAAGTAATAAGAGCTAAATATTACAATCTTGGTGAAAAGGGTTATTGTGGAGAGATGAACTGACAGGGAGCAGGGACTTGATACATGAGTTAGGGATCCAGCTTTATAGATACACAACCATAGATCTAAACCGATGTGATTATTTAAAGTGGGTTGCTTTGTATCAGTGGTCATGGGTTCTTCTCTGGCCCATGCTTAAGTTCGGTGCAAATTGGTTCAGAACTTTTGGCATAATCCTGCTGACAATAGAACAAACGAGCAAACAGACAGAAGGAAAAGAAAAGAACCTCTTTGGAGGAGGTAATGTCCTCTCAACAGATAAAAAAACAAAGACAAAAGAAGATACTGCAGGTGGTGTCATCTAGGTGTGGGAAAGTTAGTCTCCCTTTAAATCTGACCAGTGTTATTTTTTCTTCATCAACACCCTCCTGGAGGCCGTCGATATACAGAGAGACAATACTGCAGTCACTCTCAGTCCCAGTCCACCTCCCTCCTTCTTCTGCTCTTGTCTTCTCCCTTTCTGTATCTGACACATTTCCTCCCTCTTCCTCTCTCTTGGTGGTCACCTTTTTCTGTCCATATCCATTTATCTCACTCTGTCTGTCATCCCCCTTTTCCTCCCTCCCCTGCTCCGTCTCTTGCAGTGTGGTCTCCCTCTACAGTCGAGACATATTGAGCTGTACTAATGTGGAGCCTTTGCCCATCCATAAAGTGACTGACAGCTCAGGGTTATTAGTGGAGGTCCCCCTCCCCCTCTGCCCACCTGCTGCCTCTAGCTGAGGCCTCAGATGCGCTGGATGTCTCGTCTGTGTCTGTCTGTCTGTCTGTCTGTCTGTCTGTCTGTCTGTCTGTCTGTCTGTCTGCCTCTTTCCTTATCTGTGCATTGGTGAAATTATACATGCTTCATTCTAATTGAGTCTGAGATATAATATTGATTTTTAAAATTGACTTTTAAAGGTGTTAGATTGAGTGAGTTGAAACCATTTAATCAAAATTAGATAAAAGAATAAGCTTGGTTATATTTTCATAGTTTTTTTTTATAGTAACATTGTATTCACCAAGTTAATGTCTGAGATTTGGGACTGCAGCAGCATTGTAAAAAAAAAAAAAACATGCAGTCAGACGATCAGATTGTTGTAAACAAACCCTCATCTCAAATTATTCAGAGGAGAAAACTAAGATTTACCCAAACTGGCCAGTGGACAGGACTTATGTGCGTGCGTGCATGCGTGTGTGTGTGCATGACATACAGATTGTGTATCCATATTAGTTTGATATAATTGCCAAGATGTATGACAAGATAATTGCATTAGTGTGTGTGTTTCTGTGAATCTGGGTATGTGTGTTCATGTGTGTGTATTTATGTTTGACTCATATAATTACAAGATTTAAGACATGATAATTGCATCTGTGAATCTGTGCATATGTGCATTCATATTTATTCACTATAATTACATGTTCGGGGACAAAATGTGTGTGTGACAGGGAACACTAAATCAGAGAGACGACAGTGAGTCATCATCCGCACCTAATTTTTCTTTGGTGTGTGTGTGTCTGTCTGAGTATGAAAATGTTTATTCTGTCATGTTTAAGGTTTATGAGACAAAAGTGTGTGTGTGAGTGTGTGTAAATGTTGCTATGCACTCTTGTCTGAGGAATGTGTGTGTGTGTGTGTGTGTGTGTGTGTGTATGTGTGTGTCATCTCTCTGTGCATGGCTGCCTGCAGTCTGATTTTGTCTCCTTTATTTACTTCTCATCCAGCTTATTTACTAGTCAGCCAGACATTCATCCAGCCCACGCTTACACTGACCTAAATAGGCGCATCATCTGGGTGATAGACTCCCTGTCTATTTGTACCTGTGACTACAAGTGTGAATGTATTTGTGGATCAGTGTGTGTGTGTGTGTGTGTGTGTGTGTGTATGTGTGTGTCTGTGTGTGTGAATGCTTGTTTATGTATGTTTTTATGTCTGGTGTTGTTTGCTCATGTGCGTGTGTGTGTGTGTGTGTTGCAGCTATATAGTCAATAGCTGTATTGAAGCTGCTGTCACTGTCATTGTGTAGCAGCCTTCACATTAATGCTTCAATCTCCACTCCTCAGACAGCAGCAAACCTCCATCCAGCTGCCTCTGTCCTTCCGCTCCATTTTCTTCGCTGCTGTTTGAGTCATGAGACCAGGACGGTTCCTTAAATCATCACATGTTGCTCAAATGTCACATAAGAAAACGTAAGAGAGAACTAAATTCAGTTCCAGGTCACAGGCTTCAGGCTCAGCAACTGTCCAGAAAATACAGAAATTTTGTTTTTTGTCAAGTGAAATTATTTTTGTTAATGAGATATTAATCCCTTGGAATCAGTAGCCACATTCACCACATGGAACCCACAGTATTGGTTTGCATATTGGTCAGCTGAAGTCTGGTTGTGTTCTGAAGACATGAGGGTTTTATTTCTCCACCACAGCGGTGGTCAAACAGTTGGATAATAAAGACACGACAGAAGCTCTAAATAATCGACTTTAAAACATGTTTTTCAGTCTCATACCTGACACGTTGAAAAAAGAGACAGATGACAAAGAGCAATCAACAGACAATGTCTGTAATGTAATGTAAATGTAAATTCATCATAATTTTGGCTCTGTATACTTCTCTCTCCTTGTGCCTCTATGTCTCTATGACTCTTGTTTGTGGTTTGTTGATGTGTGAGATGTTTTGTTTCCAAATGTCTCTTAGGATTAATTGTTTTGTTCTGTTTTTTTATTATTTGGGAATTTTAGCCTTTATTGATAGGTTTCTTCTAGACTGGTAAGTAAATAGCTGTTAATGCTAATGTTAGCTAAGTAGCAATCAGTGGCGGCTGCCGGTCTTATAAGGAGGGGAAGCTCATTTTCGGCCTACATCATAAAATGTGTCCGTTTATTTATATGTAAATTCGCAGTGACAAGAGAGTCGCCAAACACAACGCTAGACAAAGTCGCTGAGCATAAGTAACGTGTCCAGATCAACTCCGAACAACGGAATGAAAAAGTTGAAAAATGTTCCGGTGGATGCTTAAACTTCAATATCGCTGATTCGCTCATTTCGCTGTCAATCAAAAAGGGACTCAGCCTCAGACAGATCATCCAATCATCATGCAGAAGCCGAGCGTCCGGGCCAGCCCACTGCCCCATAGACCCCCAGAGACGCTGAGCGTCCGATGGGCGGGACAAAGCCCAGCATTTATCCAATGACCTTCTAGTTTCGCTGCAGTGGAACAACCCACTCTGTGCTTCCCCATTGAAGTCAGTAGACGCTCGGCGTCCACACTGTGTAAAGCACTGTGGCGCTGCGGGGATGAATGAGAAGGAAGTCGTGTCGGTTACCTGTGATAAGTAGCTGATTCTGAACAAAAGATGAACGTGTTCTAGCGCATATTTAGTCAATGAAATGTACACACAACAGCACATATTTGACCACTTATTTTGTTGACATTTTAGGGGAAGCTGAGCTTCCCCTGCAGTCTTAGAGCAATCGCCACTGGTAGCAATAGCAAAACTTACAAATAGCTCCTTTAACTAATTGGACTAGCGCTGCACCCCGACTGGGTTTAAACTTTCATGTGCAAACACTTCTGAACAAATAACACAATGTGGATATTCCACATGATATTTCCAAAGCTTGTTGGGAGTTTGGGGCTCAATTGGCGCCTTTTAGGTTTCTCAGTTTATGGTGCTGCTTTCAGACTTTCAGGTGTCCCTCCTTGAGACCCCTCCTGTCAGCCATCGCTCCATAGATCCTCCATGTGATAGCAAATAGCAAAAGTGGCTATAGCTGCTTGGTTAAGCACGATTCTGTGGCACAAAAGCACCAAAATGAAAGAGTTTTTTTTTTGTGTCCACTCAGAAACTCATGTGCACTCACGCTCAATAAAATCCATTCTAAGGCAAATTATATCACTGGTACAGGCGGAAATATGTTTTTGTTTTGTTTGTATTTTTCTCCACAACCATCACATCTACATTTAGTTCACCCAGAACTGGGCCGTTTGTATAGCACATTGTCACTTAACCTCTGCTGCTTGACGCCAGGGAGTAGGGATCATTATGAAATGAACATTAGCAACAGAAGAGATGCAGGTTATGCACTCAAAACTGAAACACAGACTAGAGGGTGAGACCACTGCATGATTATGAACTATTCCTTATTCCATAGTCCAGCCACACATGAGAAATGTACAAATATTCTTTTGTAAACTGTGTCTTGGAACAGCTGAATTTCAACATATAGAGTGTGCCACCATTATTAAATGAACAAATGAAATGAACATTATTTGTTAAGGGGCAGTTTGCAAATATGGACGAGTCAGCTAAAATGGGTCACTTTTTGGTAAATGATTTATAAGACTGTTAACAAAGCTATACATGAGATCTAATGATATTTTTATAACTTGGCATGGGTCTCTTAAATATTTGTCTGTTAAAAAAAATGTGAAAAAGTATAATTGTTTTGGATTTGTATGAGTTAGAGTATCAGCAGGTCCCCTGAGCTACAACACAATGTTCAGGTAAAATGGGCTGACAGTAATTTCAGCTGAAATCACTTCAATAAAGCAACAAACAATAAAAGCAAGTAAAGTGACACTATTCCAAAGACACCAAAGACACTAACTATTGTCTTTGGTTTGTCCTAGTAACAACACTATAAATACATTTCATGCAATAAAAAGCTGAACAAATATTTAATTGAATAGTGTATTAAAAAATGAACAGGTCATGTTGTATGCATGTGTGTTTCAGCACATTAGTGTACGTTTTGTGTGCTTGTGTGTGTGTGTGTCTTTTTGGGGCTGTGTATGGCTGTGTGTGTGTAGGTGCATGCTTATGTCAAACATTTGTCAAACATTTTACTAAAATTTTGAACGTCTTTGACAAAAAACACCAAGAAGCATTAGCATTTCCCGTAGCTAGGTCTTAACATCTCATCCAGTCAGGTCCTGTCCTGCGTTCCCTTTAAACAGATGATACATTTTAAAAAATGGCTAATTTTAGGTGGATGGTTCAGGTAAAATGGACCAGCACCTAAACTTAAAGTTTTTAAATTTCAACCTTTTATATGAAAGAGCCTGTCAAAAAAATGTTCATAAACATTTTTCTTTGTTGGTAAGTATGCTTATAAATGCTTTATTACACTTATTAGTGATGAGTTAAATTTGCTATACCATGCTCACTTACTTTTAGATTTCTCTGATGCACACACTCTGCCCCGCCTACCTTAACAACCTCCATAAAACCTGTTGTTACATGTCAAGTATTGTTAGAGCAACAATGTAAGATCAGTTAATGTGATTGGCTGTGAAATTTTAAAGAGCTATTACGTTCCAACCTTATCTGGCCCATTTTACCTGATACACAGACCAATTGCATGAATATAAGACATATTCAAGATGAAGCAAACATGGTGTTTCAGAGTTTCACTTACTGACTTACTGACAGCCTTTTCTCAAACTATTGAGAAGCGATCTTGTTACAGCAATGTCAAAACAAGAGATAATATTGAACAATGGCACTGTGCATCTACAGGTATAATATTTCATCTATCATCTACTATTTCAATCACCATTGGCTAATTGGAAGTGCGCCTGACAGCACTCTGGCATGAGACTGACTATGACTGTATGCTAATCATGTGACCTTCGTGTTGCCAGTTGCTGTGTTTACATGCACTTAATTAACCTGGTCTTGTCAGTGCGCTGCAGCAACCTGATTTTTTAAACATCATGTAAGCAAATTCTTCAGAGATTAACTGCTGCTATAACGATAGCAGAGAGAGACAACAGGAAAGATCATTCCTGCATCCTTGTTCATGTTTCCACCTTAGATAAAAAAATCTTCCATTTATCAAAACCAATTGGATAAACTCAAAAATGCACCGTCCTAAACCTGAAAAAAATGAAATGATTAATTTGGTTTCAACATCTAAACACTTTTTTTTTTTTTATAAAGATCAGGGATATCCGTACCTCTGTAAGAATCATTATCATAAATATCACATAATAATATATTCAAAACAATATGCTAAAATATAACATTATTTAACTTAATTTATCTATGTAGCACCAAACCACAACAGAAGTCATCTGAGGGCACTTTTCATATGGAGCAATTCTAAACAGTTTATAATGTTATTTAGAAGAGACCCAACGATGAGCAAATGCTTAGCGAGGAAAAATTGCCTTTTAAGAGGCAGAGACCTCGAGCAGGACCAGGCTGAGGGTGGGCAGCCGTCTGCCTAAACTGGTTGGGTTGAGAAAGGGAAGGAGAGAGCGAGAGCAGGAGGAAGGAGCACAAGGAAAGTTCCACAGAGACCTAAAGTAACAATAACAAAATAATAATAATAATAATAAGAAGAAGAAGAGTCGTAGCAACAGATATGGAGTGGGATCACAGGGATAGTAGGTGGTTTGCAGTCACAAATCCAGGCTCTACAGCTCCAGAGGCAGAAATACTTGCAGAGAGCAACAAGAGGAGAGAGAGACACACAGAGAGAGAGAGAGAGAGAGAGAGAGAGAAAGAGAGAGAGCCTGGGAACTCATGCTAGAGGCAATAAACAAACAGACTAAGAATGAACAGTGGTTTTCACAAAGTTTACAGTAATCCTGTTGGCAGGACAACACAGACTATACTGTGCAAGTGTCAGCGTCGTGTTTGTGTGTCTGATAAACTGTGTTTTAGTCTATTTTAAGACAGATTTTAATCTGATACATTTCAGATTCTCCTTGCTCCTGTATCTTTTCACTGGATAAAAGTTTTTAGTCATTGGACGTTTTAAGTTATCAGTGAAACAAGCTGAGCAAACGTGAGTGACAGCTTGACCTGTAGCTTCTTCCTCAACAGTGTCAGTGTGACTGTTCTGATTCAGTGTTTTACCAGTTTAAATGACTGGTTTTTATTTGTCGGGGGAGGAGAGTGGGTACACACTATGCTGACTGAAAAATAAGTGGCTATACACCATATACTTGCATGTGTCCTACACCAATAGAATATTTACAAAAAAAAGAGAAACTCTCAGAAAACTGATGGTAAGCATGGCACATGAGGCACAGTCAAATCAATCACATGCAGTTATTGATAATAGTCTTAAATTTACAAAGATGTAAAAATGTTTAATGTAATTTAAAATTGTAAAAGATTTATACCAGTATTAAAATGATCAGTATAGAATGGCAGACCACTAATGGCTATGTCAAATTATCATAAAAAAAGAACATTATAACCATTAAGTGCTTTACCTGGGAGTTGAACGCCAGCATGTTAAAATGAGTTAATATTTCATGTTACTATACTATTACTATGCTGAAATATGAACTTGAACTTTGTGTGTCTTTATAACACTGATGGAGACTGTGGAGCTTTTACAACATTTATATTTTCAAGAATAATAACAAATTAAGCTTTAAACTGAAACTACATCATTTCATGGTCATTAAAAGTAACAGTGCAAATGACGAGAGAAATGGTCATAAGTTATTCAATGGTTTAAAAACTTTCTCGGAATAGACATTAAGTAGAAAACCTGACCTTTGGAGGTAATTGTATGTGATATGATAAATCTTTTGTATCAACATACATGAGCAGCAGTAGCAGCACAACTTGTTACTGTACAGTAACATCATACACCAAATTGACATTGGTCATAAATATATTAACACCTTTGAATGAGAACTCTTTAATTTAATGGAGGTTTTCTTGATCTAAACCTGAGCACACAGATGAGATTAATTAACCTTTTAAAATGTATTCAGTCACTACTTTTTCTCACATTCATAAAATTTCTGTGGATAGGATTTTGTACAGAGGTCTGCAGTACCGTACAGTCTCTCTTCAGTTGGTTTTGCTCCTGCACTGCATCTCTCTACATTCTTAATGCGTCCGACAGATTCAGTTCAATTCAGTTTCATATATATGGCACCAAATCACAACATACACTATCTCAAGGCACTTCACAGAATAAGGTCAAGACCTTTCAATATTATAGAGAGAAACCCCACAGTTCCCACCATGAGCATGCACTTGGCGACAGTGGAGAGGAAAACCACAGACTAGTTGTTATTATGGTGTAATAGAAAGGAGCAGTGATGATAGCAGCCAATTAATAGTAATACAAATAAAAGAGGAAAAGAACAAACTGTGGGAGAGAGAAGATGAGAAAAAGAAAAAAGTTAATGACATGCAGCTGTGTGATATAAATGCATGAGAGAGAAGAAGAAATGCTCAGTGCATCATGGGAGTTCCCCCAGCAGCCCCTGACTATAGCAGCATAACTAAGGGAAGGTT
The DNA here is from genome assembly GCF_002260705.1 of Seriola dumerili. NCBI lineage: Eukaryota > Metazoa > Chordata > Actinopteri > Carangiformes > Carangidae > Seriola > Seriola dumerili. The sequence goes on along the minus strand of NW_019174446.1, from coordinate 1,162,014 downwards.
CATGACTCACCTGAGCCAGCTCTAACTATAAGCTTTATCAAAGAGGACAGTTTTAAGCCTGATCTTAAATGTAGAGAGGGAGTTTGCCTCCCAAATCCAGACTGGGAGCTGGTGCCACAGGAGAAGAGCCTGACAGCTGAAGGCAATGCCCGAGGAAACCCTATGAACCACAAGTAAGCCTGCATTTTGAGAGCAAATGGTCTGTTGGGATAATAGGGAAGTATGAGGAAGATATGACGGAGCTTGGTCATTAAGGGCTTTGTGTACAAGGAGAAGGGTTTGTTCTGGATTTTACAGGGAGCCAATGCAGAGAACTAATACATGAGAAATATGATTTCCTAGTTACTGTCAGCGCTCCTGCTGCAGCATTTAGAATATACTGGAGGCGTTTCACAATTAGTGGGACTTCCTGATGATAAAGAATTACAGTAGTCCATTCTAGTGGTAACAAAGGCATGGTCTACTGCTTTTGAGACAGGATGACCATTTGCACAGTATTTTGCAGCTGGAAGAAAACTGTCCTCAGGAGTTGTTTTATGTGAGAGGCAAAGGACATGTCCTGGTCAAAAATGACCTCACTATGTGATTCGACAATATTTTTCGGCGGTGTTTAGGGCCAAGTACAATACTGTAACTTCAGTTTTGTCTGAATTTATAAGTAAAGAAAACACAGGTCAACTAGACCTCAATGTCTTTAACACATGCCTGAAGTTTGACCACCTGATTAGTTTCATCCGGCTTCATAGATAAATACAGCTGGGTGTCATCTGTGTTGCAGTGGACAGTTTTGCAGTGCTTGCATAAAGAAAGCATATATGGGGTGAAAAGTAGTCAGTCTTAGCACAGAACCCTGTGGAACTCCATGACTAACTTTTGTGTGCATGGAAGAGTCATTGTTAACATGAACAAAGACTAAAGACATAAACCAGCCTAGTGCAGTTCCTTTAATCCTATTGACATGTTCCAGTGTCAAATTCAGCACTAATATCAAGCAGGACAAGTAGAGAGATGAGTCCTCTGTCTGAGGCCATGAGGAGATCATTGGTAACTTTCATCAGTGCTGTTTCTGTGCTATGATCTACTCCTGATTGAAATATGCCATTCCTATGCAACTAATCACACAATTGGTTTGCAACAGCTTTTTCAAGGATTTTTAGAAATAAACAGGTGGTTGGCAGAAGGTGGCGGTAACGCATCAACTGCCAAAAGGCATTAGAAGAAGAACTGTGTTTTTTTTTTTTTTTTTACAGTGGCACCTCTGGATTTATGTGTTAGGGGTGTGCTAGCAATACAAACATTGCAGCTCCTCGTACTGATGAAACCAGTTTCTATTCATTCAAGACTTTTACAAACAAATGAGTGCAGATTAAAATGAAAAAAAACTTACAACGTCAGCCACATCTGCGACAAATTTGAAACAACATATTGAGGAGAAGCATCTGACCAATCTTTAGAAATATCTGCAAATGAATGATGATCACAGGAAATTGTTAAGACTGGGTCATGAACCAACAGACACAAAACTCCTCCACCAGTCAAACTCACAGTATATACACATAAAACATATACACACGTTGGTTTTTCTTTGCTTTAAAACTGTAAAACTGCAAACGATTTCACATTAATTTTGGTGGTGTATTCAGGTGTCCACTGTCGTACTGTATTCACGATTTGCCTTAGCCAGCAGTTTTAAATGTGATTTAAAACTGCGTCGCCCCATCTGGCCCCAGGCATGCATTTAAGCGCGGTGCTGGAGTCACTAATTTCAAACGATTGAACAAACTGGACAACAGCATCTGAAAACGATTTACAGCCATTTCTAAATATTTTCTGCACAAACCGTGCTGTCTTCTTTGAGCGGCCAGGACACATCTTTTTCATGCCGTGTTCATTTAACCAGCTTTGATTTGTTTAGCTGAACAGCCAGCCAGTCAGACTGCCTATCTACTCTGATTCAGTTGTTGATATCGTGGCTGAGGTTACTGGGTTTAAGACATTATTTTGGCTCAGCCTGTCGGCGCTGCCTGCCTGCAGAGATCCTCTGCTAGCTTGGCTAGGTAGCGTGTGGGAGTGTGTGCAACTATGTGTGCATGGGTATTTCTTTTTGTGTGAATTTGTGCGTGTGTTTCATGTGTATTTGTCTGTGTTGCATGCAAGTGAGTGTGTGTCTGTACCTTATTCATGTGTGTGGGCGTATGCGTGGGCAGAGTGTTAAAGCTGACAGTGAGCAAGCAACCTGAGGACATATTTATGAGGTTTCTCACTGTCAACGTTAACCAGTGAATATTAACCTGATGCTCTCTCAGCACCTTAAGCTGCAAAGCACATAGAGACACCATTTTTAAATTTTCTTTCTCGTGAGAGTAATGCACTGATAAGTCTAATATGGAGAAAAGTGCATGGAAAAAATGGAAATAGGCCGAGGTCAAACTGTGCCATTATTGCTGTTATATGATTTCATCATGATAAAGATATCATCCATCTTAGATATGGATGTAGATCCATGTGTTATTATCCATTATGTATTAGGAGGCCATAAACTCAGCAGAACTGTGGATTTAAGTCATTTTCAAGGATGTTCATCTTATTCCCATCTAATGACATCTAATGTATATGGAACTGTACTTAAGATAAATGAATATATGTAAAAAAAAAGTGGTGTATTTGAATACTGACCAACGAAGGTCATTAAATTGTGAGATAAAGATCTTTAAACAAATAAATGTGGGCAGCCAAGGAATTTGATTTAATCTGTGGCAAAATGACTCTGGAAATACAGAGAGAGATTTGAGAAACACAGACACAGCATCCCATCATCCCTTTTAAAATAAGAAAAATTTGTTTGAATTTTAAAGCTAAACCTAAAAGTGCATGGAGAAAATACACATTAAATACAGAAACTCAAAGCGGGTTTAAAGTAAATGTATGTTATCATAGTAGAGATAGTAAAATCTAATCACGCTACTATATACTGTAAATCTCCTTTTACCCTGTTGTTCATTCTTACATTAATCTTCATAACAACAAACATGTTACATTGTTTCATATTGTTTGAAACTTAGATGTTTATCTCAGCTCCAAATCTCAACAGGTGAACTAAAAGCTACACAGTGGAGTTTCCATGGGAAATAAACAGTTTTCTTGACATTCATTGTCTCTAACCAAACTGCATTGTGTCTGTCCTCAAAGGTGCATTCATACAGTTATTGTATACAGCTGCACACTGTTTGGCATCCAAAGTAAATACAATAACAAACTGAGGCAGATGGCTTTAGCAGTGGCCACCAGTCTTGTGAATGCACGCAGGTATTTGATCTGACTCTTCCAGCTTCATGTAACTACGGCAGCAACAGACGCCAAACTAAGAAAAACATAGGAGCTCATTTTACAGATATCTGAATAGTCTTATATACAACAATGAACAAATGTATCAATTCAAAAATTTTTTTGAAACGTCATCTTCAAAGTTTGATTGCCATGTCTGGGCCAGTTGGATGATATAGGCCTAGTTGGCTCAACTCAGTATAATATTGCAAGCAATTCACTTTAAGCCAAAGTTCACACTATTGAAGGATAGTTTAACAATATTTCTGTCTCAAACTAAGTTCATCTGGTATCTGGTATGGTATATGTACACTGAGACAAGTTTTGCTTGCTGTAATTATTCCTCCTGTTTATACTGGCTAGGAAAACGTCCCTTGCTAATGCAATTTCAATGTAACTGACATGGAACAAAGTTCATGGTCATTGCAAAAATACATTCAAAATTTAATCTGAAGTTAATATAAGGCCTAAACAGTATGAGTTGCACTTGTCTTTAGCATACTTTGTCTGTCTGTATCAACCTCCGGGGCTGAAAAATGAAGCCAACACTGAAGTGAAAAACAAAAACTGCAGTTCCTCTAATGGCCACTTGAGGCTGCCGTCATGCACCAATGTCTCGGCTCCGCACATGCCCCACCTCTTTGCCCATTTTTGGATTAACTGGGCATGAGGGGCTGAGTCAGGCACTGTCAAGATGGCGACGCAGCTTACTCTGAGCTTTAAAAAAGTGTCTTGTGGTTTTGTTTTTGAGTTGCATTGGTTTTGTGGGTTGCCATACTAAAAGTATAGCACAATAACTAACAGAAATGCAACAGGCTGAGTGGTGTACAGTCACTTGGCTGTTGTTTAAAATGGCAGGTTTGTTCAGATCATCTGTCTCGTACTATGATGATGCAGTAGTGATGACTCTCTCTGACCAATCAGCAGTCTGCAGTATTTTCATGTCACCTCTTGGTTTCGCCTCAGCTTGCTTAGAACTTTGGTGGAGGTGATACCAAAACAAGTACCAGGCACCAGGTACTATACACAGCTTTTGCCCAATGGAAAACCAAAAAAAATGAGTAGAGTCAAGTGGAGTCGAACTGGTACCATGCAGTGGAAAAGCGGCTATTAAACAAATAAACTGGCAACACTGGAAATGTTCCTGTTTGCTAAAGAATTTAAGTGATGATTCTCAGGCAATTTCTGGAGTAATAAGGAGCGTTAGCAATGACATGTTTGGAAATGAATCTAAATGTTTATTCAGATTTGATTGAGTTTTGCCTCCATAACTGAATGTGATTTTTGACAATTGCCTCCCTATTACCTTATAGGGACTGTAAGCAGCGACAGTTGAAGGGACGCTACAGCGTGATGCAATGAAGTAGATTCTAAGTCGGACCTTCCTACCGTTGCAGCCCAGCTCTCTGCTACGGGAGAAAGACTAGTTTTCCGTGCCCTGTGATATGTTGAAGAGTTAGCGAGTAATTGTATTTTACTTTTGAGTTTTTAGTTTTTGTAATATTTGACACTGTCATTTTCTTTATATTCAGTTATACCATTAGTAGTTTTTTGGATTATATATCGGTTAAAGATACCTGATAATTTGACAGATTTTTACAGTTTATTCATAGACATGTCAGCTGTTGTCAGTACAACCTAACTGTGCTGTGTATTGATGAAACCCTGACGCTGTCTGTGATGCTGAAGTAACAGACAGATTTATACAATATCCTTATTTAATATTGAATTGTCTCTGAAATCAACCAACACTAATACAACAGCTTACTGTTTTCATCACTCTTACCTCACACAGTATCTGTCTGTTGTCTATCCCTCTACAGTTTGAACATTTCTGCTCCGCAACACCACTGATGATTGAAGACTCCACAGAGTCTCTTTAATGGAATTTAATACACATAATAAAACATTGCATAGCAGTGCAGGACAATAACAAATGATATTGATGGAACATGATGTTATTACTGAAGGGTGGTGTGTGTTCACGAGATAAATCTTTTCATAGCTGTAAGACAGCATCAAGCATTGTTCAAAAATACTTTTAATGTACAATATGTTTATTTTGCCATGTGTCATGATTGCACACATGTTTTTATGTGATTTTCTACATAGTGTCAAAGTGACAAGGAAGATGAGAGCAGCATGACTTTGTTCTTCTCATGAAGTGTCCAGTGTGTGCTCACAGGCCAGCCATAGGCCCAAGAACAAAGTAGATAGAGAAGATTCAAACACAGTGTAACTTTGCTGCCACATAGCGTGACCACATCTCCCTGAGGCATACACAAGTACATTCACTTCCTGCCCACAACACACACACACGCACATGTACACGCACCGTACACACACACACACACACACACACCCACACACACACACACACACACACACACACACACACACAGCAGAGCAGTAGTGATGCATTGTCTGGACTGCAGAAAGGAGACACAGCCTGAAGGTCTCTCTCTACTTCTCTCCCTCTTTCTGTCACTACTTCTCTTTCCCTCTCTCTCTCTATCTCTCTCTCTCTATCTCTCTCTCTCTCTCTCTCTCTCCCCCCTTCACTATGAGTGTCAATTGTGCCAAGTCAGCACGACTCTGACATGCTTAATTAGTAGAGCCAGTGAGAGGAGAGGAGAGAAGAGGAGAGGAGGAGACAGGAGCGAGGATATTGAGAGAAGGAAAAGATAAGAGATGATGAGACAAGGGGAGCGAGAAGGAGAGGAAGGGAATTAGAGTCAAAAACGGGACAGGCAGAACAAGTACAACTATGAGGTAGAGACAGATTTACAAAGATGGAAAACTCTCCCGTTATTTTTTCACTGCATGTGTCTCCATTATTAAAATGGATGTCCTCCCAAGAATCCCAACTTTCTTAGCTCAATGATACGTTTATAACCACCCAAAAACCACTGGAAAAAACCCATCTAGGTTTATGTGTCCACTGTCCAGAGACAAATAGGCGAAAGGGGGATTTGTTGTAGGCTACCTAACTTCCCGTGTTAATTTGTACCGAATGATTAAACCCTGCTTCTCGTGTGTCCTTTGAGGCCAGTGGAAGAGAAAATGGTGCACCCTCAAATGTTAAGATCTGGGGCCGGTTTCACAAAGACAGCCTTTGGCCTAGATCCAGGCAGCTCAGACGTGACAAATAGTCAGACTTTAGATAGATGTCTAAATTCATCTGTTGCACAAAGCAGTTTAGTTCTTGACTATCTTAAGACGGACTGCGGTACAATGAATTCTGAGTGAATTAAGACTTTTATTCAATATGAAAAAAAATGGCAGACCGAGGAACCGCACCCAGCTGCTGAGCTCCGTTTACCCTCAGCAGAAAATGTTTGTCTTCAGGAAGAATTCAACAGTTGCAAGGACGTTTTATTTTTCAGTAAAGAAGTTCAGTAAAGACAGAAAACAGAAAAAGAAAAGTCTGATTTGGTCTAAAAACTCTTTACCTTCTTTTTGCTCTCTCCATAACAGTGTTAGCAAACCACAAATTATGAGTCATGTTTCCCTGTTTTTTGTTTTTTGGTGCTACTGGTCAGCGCAGATGTCATTGATTGTTACCATGGTGACATTGGCCTTAGGCCTGAGTTGGCCTGGAGTTAAGGTATCTAATGTTTTTGGCTTAAAATGAGTCAGTCTTTGTTTTCGTGAAACAGTGTGACTAACATTGGAGTGATCCATGAGCAACATTAAGACTGGACCAACACTACACACCAGTCTGAAAAATCGTGAAACTGGCCCCAGATCTACTCCAACATTTCACTCAAGCAATCAAGAAAGAAGCAATCTCTACTTGGCATCTTACCAAAAAGCAGTGCAAAATTTTGTCTAACTGGTGTCTTCACTCTATCCTTTCTCTTAATAATAACATCCGATTGGGAACCAATTTCACTTCCTTGATGGAGCAGTAAAAGGGTGCACACCCTCTGTGTGAGTATTTCGAGACATCCAGAAACCTTTAATTCTACCCAGCGCATCTTTCTTTTTCCATCTCCAACTCTGCTCAGCAGCATGCACTTTTGGTGTGCCGTGGAAAATACTGCAGCTCTCCCCATACATCTATTTCATACGACGCTGACCCGCCCAGTGGACTATTCTCGACAATTTATTCCATCTTGCATAAGGCCTTGTGTAAGCCCCCGTCTATTGACAGACTGTGGAAGGCGGACCTCACCTCAAATAGCTCCAGCCCAAATCAGAAACTAATCCGGCAGAGCATGCACTCATCTTCCAGGAACCCCAACCATCAAGTTATTCATTTTGATTTCATACGTAGAGCATACTTCACTCCCTGAACGTTGCATATAATGAAAGCTCTACCACTGTATGCACTCAAAATGCGTTGGGCACATTTTTTCATATGGAGTTGGAGTCCCCAAGGGGTTGCACAGTTCTAGATGAGGGTTTCAGAGACACTATCGAGCATATTGTCCAAAACAATTCCTTACTTGCCAGAAGTCCTGTTACTTAATGACAGCTTCAACTTGGAGCTCTGTGTTGAGCAGAGGTGTCTCTGGCTAGCTGGCCTTACAGCTGCCAAGTGACTTATAGCTCATACATGGAAAGCTTCTCATTCTGTCAATATACAAAGATGGCTTCTTGACATAGATCACTGGGCTACCAACAAGTAGCAACCAAAAACAGAAGACATTTCACACTGAAAACAAGCGATGACTTTCATAAAATCTTAGTGTAACTGTTCTCTGTGTCTATAAGTTCCAGGGTGGGTGGGGTGGCATGGAGCCAAAGGGAGGGATATGGGAGGGGGGAAACACTCCTAAACACTACTTTTGTACTGTTGAATGCATGGACATTTGTGGTTATTTGTGATTGATCAACTTGTGACCCCACTCCTATCCTATAATCATACCAATACCAATAAAAAAATTGCTCACAAAAAAAAGGTGTAGAAGGAGAGGAGAATAAAAGAATGAGAGATGAGCAGAGATAGAGGATGGGAAGAGAATAGAAAAGAGGAATGAAGAGAGGAGATAAAAGAGAAAGAGGAGTCGGTTGGAAATAGCAGGTTGGAAAGATGCCCCAATTCTTCATGACTCAGACATGCATCTGCAACACATTTATTACCTCACTGCCCTGCAAACCTGCTGCCGCCTCACATCAAGGATGCAGGCTGGAGGGCAGGGAGCGCAGGGAGCAGGGAAAGAGGCTGAAATACAAAGCGTGATGGAGACCAAGGGGACAGACAATTCACAGTTACCATGGAAAGTGCAGAGCCCAGTGCCTGACTCATCTACAGTGTGTAGCAGTATTTTAATGTGCATTATACTCACAGTAATAAAAAACAACCTTGATCAAATGTTGAAGTGATATCTCAGTTTAGAGCACATGGGAGCTGTTGGCAGCTTTTTTGATGGGGGTTCCACAGATTTTATGCATAAGGTTAGTTATCTTGTCAAATGCAGAAGTTGCTTGAACTTGTTAGCAATTTAAGTGAGCTTGAGAAAACAGTACAGACTAAGAAATAGAAATCTAAAGGACAAATAAGTTGAAGTTCACATTTTACAGTGTACCAGGGACTAAGAGTCAGGTTTATCTGCACATCTGTTTGGTTCTGTTGATTTTGACTTTTATTTGTCTCTGGCAAGTCCTCCAACTTTATATACTGTAAATGCAAAACTAATCTAATAACAAGGTAAAAGCAGCGTCCTTAATCATAGTGTATGCTATTGAATAAACTATGAATTAATTGTGACATTTATGTAATATATGGTGGTGCCTGTAGCACTTAGTTATGTTACACTACACCTGTGAGTGATTATGAGTCATGGGCTGAAATCTCATTTACTGCAATAGTGTAGGTGAAAAGTTGGTAAAGTAAATGTATAAACAGTATCAGTGTCTGTCCTGCTACCATCTTCGATTAGCATGTTAGCATAATATGACAAGATTTCCGCAATGAAAACTGGGGACATTTCCAGTTTGGTGGTCAATATATCATTAAAATATCCAATGTTTTTACCTGAAATGAAATATGAAATAAAAAAGTCCTGGTTTCACGTATTTTGACCATGGTAACTGTTGTACTAATAAACTAAATAAACTATAGTGAAGGTCAACTGATAAAATGATGACTCTGTACCTTTGAAACAGTGGCAAAGTCAGATTGTCTATCCCTCAATTGATTATTCACCTGTAGTCAGCAAGGGTCCACAGATCAAAAGAATCAAAAGCATGGGTATGTTTGTTTTCAGTAGTTACTGCCCAGTTATGAACTCCTAACCAATGAGCCAGTTAATATTTCCTTTGCCTGGAGACAACAAAAAATTTTTGGGATGATTTTAGCTCAACAAGGGCAACGCTAGACATCTGTTTTTAATTCACGGGTGGCACACAAAGAAAAACAGAGGCTGATGAGAAAGTTGATAGCTTCGTAGATCCTAGTGGATAGATTGATTGGATGATATTTCACCTGATGTGTAAATTTTAATCTGGTGCTGGTGCAAGAGGAAAAGTCAGAGGTTCATTATTATTAATCTTCTGGTAACCATGAATGTGCCAATTAATCCAGTATTTTTCAAGATGCTTCTGTCTAGACCAAAGTGACAGACCAATGAACCGATACTGATACTGGTAACTGTGGCTGAAGATCCTTTAAGATCAGGCTAAGACAATTGAAGGATTTATTATATGATAAAGAAAATGTACGAGCCTACTACAGTTTTTGAGGGTGGATAATGTAAAAATGTCCATATTCAACTCCTTGTGGATTATCACTTGAAGTCTTAGTGCTGTTAACATTAATGTCAGCACGTCATTGAATGATAAAATGACTCAGTATAATCAGGTCTCTCTAGATAGAAAATCAATACTGGGAGTCTTGCAGCCTGTCTGGTGAGATGGTGAAATAAACCGACTTGAGCATTAACATTGGAGGACACGGAGGGGTCCGTGTGTCCTTTAATGGCCCTACTTATTCACTTCATGCAGTCTTTGCTGTTTTAGAAGTGTGCTACCGTATGTTATGTCGTAAACTGCCTCTTTTTTAATGCTTTATAATGCTGCTGCTCTGAGGGTAGCGGCTGCAGCAAAAGCAGCCCACTGACTCTCATTTATTTACACATACACACACACACACACACACACACACACATACACACACAGAAACACACACGTTCAAACGGACACCCCAAGGACACTTTGGTCGCCACATAACCAGAAACACAGCGAGAAACACACACACTGCTAAAAACAAGATTCCGGCCCCCAGTCTGTCGCTGGCAAGTGACGACTACAACACTTTGTTATATCACAGGCACAACTACACACACACACACACACACACACACACACACACACACACACACACACACACACCAAAGTGCAATTCACGCACACGTTTTCTGTCTTAGTCTGCAAGAGCAGTTTCTTCCCCACTGCAGGACTCTCAGGACTTTCTTCTCGTTAGAGAAGAGTGCAGGGGTTGAAACAGGAACTACCAATAACAAACAAACCACCCCCTCTCTCTCTCATCGTTTCTTTGAAAAGCAATACTCCCTTTTTGAGTCCTTTGATGAGAAACACCAGTTCTGCAGCGAATGAATCGGTTGAAAGGCAATATCACACGTCCTGTAATACTCCGCTGGTGCCATAACAGAACGGTCATCCCCGTTTGGTTTTAATGTGCTAATCTTAGTAGTGTTACTCTGTTATGACTCATCTACTATTAATAATCCTCCTCTTTTCTGCCTTCTTTTCCTTTTCACACTCCTTATCATATCCTCATTATCACCTTCATCCTCAGAGCTCTGATCACCCACAATCTTATCATCATCATCATCATCATCATCATCATCATCATCATCATCATCATCATCATCATCATCATCATCATCACCATCACCATCCTCCCTCTCATCAACTCCTTTTCTATCTTTCTGTTCCTACTCTTCACTCTCTTACTTCCCTTCCCTCCCTCTCCTTCTTCCTCCCTATTGTTACTGTACCACGGCCATCTGTCCTCTTTTCTTCCTACCCTCCTTCTCCTTTCCTCTCCTCCTCCTCCTCCTCCTCCTGCCTGGAGCAGACTGTCTTCTTGCTCACCTGTCGAGGCAGACAGGCTAACAGATCAGCTGACAGAGCAGACTAACAACACAGGACATGATGGACAAGCAGAGAGGAGTGGAGAAACAGAAGAGATGATGAAGTAACTGGACTTAGTTTGACAGCAAAGTTTGGTCAAATCTCAGTTTTCTTATGTTTACTCAGGCAGAACCACTTGTATCAACAGGATGTGATGTTCTGTCAGAAACATTAATGCACCAATTTATTACAATGCAATATGTCAGCCCTGTTCTCTATAAGTCAGCCCTGTGATAGACTGGGGACCTGTCCAGGGTGTGCCCGGCCTCTAATCCAATGTCAGTTGGGATTGGCTCCAGCCCCTTGTGACCCTATTAGCGGGAAGGCTAATCAATCAATGAATGAATTGTTGTGTTTTTGTCCAATAGACCAGATAACTCACACGGTCAAGTCTTATTGCACACTGCCTCAAGACTGCACATGTACTTATTTTAAGTGTTAACGTGTTGCATGCTGTCAATCGCATGTTTCAGGAACATGTGGTTGTTAGACCAGTAACTGGAATCAGTTATTACCAGTGACTGTATATAAATATGAAAATTACATGACAGCTCCCCAAAGGTGAAGCCAAAACATCTCCATCACCCCCTGATGACTGGCTAAAGTAGAGGTCACAAACCCCGCCCACTCTATGTTAGCAGATGGGACATAAGCCTAAAATAGTCAATTTTACTGATTTCTATCTGAAGTAACTGTTTTTGTGGAAATAAACAAATTTCTACAATGAATGAATGAAAATAAACGTCATTTTGACACCTTTAAAATAAATCCATGCATAATAGTTCAATATGCAGAGCTACTGATGTGGCTACTGGCTGTCTTCAGGTATGAATCCTGCATAAAGGAGAATTGTAAAGGTAAGGCGTGAATCACTTTCAAATTAGAGAGAAGCATTTTCTGAAGAGAAACTGTCCCTGCTGTAGGAAAATCATCAAATCGTTCAAGATCAGGTTCACTCGTACAAAAACAACAAAAGGGGGGAGGTACATAAAACGAAAATGGAACATTGTCAGACAGGAATACATACGCACACAATACTTAATATGTAATAGCAAAGAGGTCAAAGAGCAGCATTTTACATGCATTAGAGTAGATCAGGAAGAGACTTGTACAACTTCCTGCAGATTCATGAGAAAAGGAAAATGCTCACTCTTGAGCTTAAGAAGGAAGCAAGCGTCCTGCCAACAATCCCCCTTTTAGGTTTTAAGATCTCAGGAAGCGGCAGCCTGAGGACTGAAAAGGTTTTGCTCGAACTCTGAAGTTGCCAGTCTTGTGAACTTTGTAACAATCTTCAAGGACAAAAGAGAACACAGATACAGTCATCTTTTTTGTTTCGTATTAAGGAATGGACATTTTTTTTTTTATTTTTAGCTAATATTAGCTCATGGTACTATAAACCTACATGAAATTTCCACAAGCACTACAGTTGTGAATAATGAAACTGTAGCTGAGAAGATTAAATACATATTCAGCTTCAATAACTTACCCAAACTCAAAAGCGTGCAGCTCACTTCACCTCCTTCTCTCCTGTGTAGCGCTGCTGTGGATCTGCTCTGCTGAGCTGTCTCCTGGATCGCAAAGTTTAAAATTCTCTGCGCTCATCAAAAACAAGTGCACTAATCTGATTACATTGGTGACATCAAGTGAACACTGAGATATAAGTAAAGTACACTCTATGGCTACTCTAAGTACAATAATTAATTCTAAGTATAATAATAGATGTATAATTTTACACATATTAACATACAGTTCTTTCCACTATATACATATTTACACAATTTAAAATAAAATCGTGTGGATTCAAACAAAATTTAGCCAAACATTTTTTTATTTGTTTAACAAAACTTTTTTGGATCTACAGACTTTGTCTCTAATATCTGTGGATCACATGGTTTGACTCAGCAGCAGGTGGATGTGCGCAGTCACAACAGTCAGGAGTCATAGGAGTGCCATAAAAAAGAAGAAATCTGTAAAAGAATAAGAAAATGAATGTGAGCATATAAACAGGAATATAATAGAATAAAAAGCTATGCTTCTGCCGTAGGTAAAAACAGCAATACAGGAAAAGCAAAAGCAATAGGGTACAAGCGGTTTTTTATTCTTTTATTTATTTCTCTGTGTACTGCTACATTTTTATCAGTTCTCATATGTGTACTTTATATCACATAGTTTTGAAAAATAAACTTTTTGTGAAGCCTTTTGCTCTGTATCACTTTCTTAAAGGTGCAGATTTGATAGCGGCTTGTTATGCAAAGTATAATGAAAGAAAATGAAAGACCAAATAGAAATGGCAGACTTCAAAAGATAACGTCCGTATTGCCTGAGAGGTTTTATACTGTCAAGGTTTTTGTATTGTCATGAAGAAATGCTGTTTAACAGTAGCAGAAATGTATTTTTCTGTCTGCGCCAACTTCTCATATAATTTCATTGAAGCCGTCACACTACATAGTAGACCTCTTCTTGTTTGATGGTGTTCTTATGAGCACTTTTGTCTGCTTCTTGCTCATTTCTTCATCCTTCAGATTCAAGTATCTGCTAGTCAGATCTTGGCAGAACTCGGGGAACATTATTTATCTCGCCGTTCTGCCTGGCATTTTTAAATCGCACTAATTAACCTGTGTGTCTGTTTGTCTGTGTTTGTGGAAAAGGTGGGGTCTGCATAATTCTAGCGGAGGACAGGTTTACAGTTGCCTTGCATTTTCCGACATTTTTATGCTTTGCCTCAGATTCATGTGACAGCAGAACGGGAGTGTTGCTGGAGAAGGAAAAAAAGAAAAGGAAAGGAGAGCAGCGGAGAGGACAGTGGACGGTCAGAAGATGGAAGAGTGAAATCAAAGACACAAAGTGAGAGGAGGATGGACAGAGGGGAGGACAAGATGGGGTAGACAGGTTCGGAGAGTAATGAGAGAGTAATAGAGCTGGAGAGGAGAGGATAGACACAAGAATAGATGAGACTGAAAAAGGTGGCTAGACAGACAATCAGAGTAATAGATGAGACAAAATGAAAGTCAGAGTGAGGAGAGGACAGGCTGGTCAATTCACTGAGGCTTCACTAATTGCCACTCAGAAGAAGGGGAGAGGGCTCTTTCCAAAGAATGGTCATACTGGTCTGTTCTTTGAATCAGATCTCTTTTCCTGCCTCCCCCACCCACCACCTCCGTCTAGACGAGAACAGGACAAGCTGTTCTTGTTATGGGAGGGAAAAGGAGAAAATGTGCATTGTCACTAGGTCGCTGGCCGCCAGCCGGGCACATCGGAAGGACTCGCACCAGGAACTGCAAGGTGTGCGCGCGTGCCTGCCGTGTTATACGTGCAGGTATCAGCCAATTGTGTTCGCGTGTGTTGATTAAACACAGCTGCTTCCCCCCTTCCCAACCTCTCTAATGAATTTCATTAAAATGTTTCCTTCCACTTTCCCTGTGAAGGATTACTATTTGCTTCCATCTTCCATCTATCGCCTCGCCGAGGACAAAAAAAACAACCCAAAAAGAGACAGAATTCCGACCAGACGTGGAGAATCTGACTGAGACTTGATTGCAGTGGTCAATTAGACCTGTGTAATCAATTTAAGTAATTAGTTTGGTGCAGAGGAGTCAAACTGATTTGTTACTATGGAAAAGACATCATTTGAGGGAATATTTTAGAGGGAGTCTGTGCAAATCAGTCCTATTTTCCCAGCCTCACGTACAGTCCCCGTATGAAGCAGGACTCATTTGTGAGACTAAATATGTGAAATGAGTGTGTAAAGAGAAATATAACACTTTGTTGATTTTTTTTTAATTTCTTTCCATTTACTGCTGCACAATTTCAGGTCTGTTTCTGTGTCTGTGTCTGTCTTGCCATCCTGGATCGTGCATGTTGTGTGTGATTACCTCATTTTAATTCTGAAGCCATATTTGGACCACAAGAAATGAACATAGTGGATGTGTTCAGATTTTGCCTAACCTTCTAGGGGGC
The DNA here is from genome assembly GCF_002260705.1 of Seriola dumerili. NCBI lineage: Eukaryota > Metazoa > Chordata > Actinopteri > Carangiformes > Carangidae > Seriola > Seriola dumerili. Next base: position 1,146,630 of record NW_019174446.1, on the reverse strand, counting down.
CCGAGGCAAAAATGAGCTGATCGTCCCCTTTTCATTACCCCATTCTCTCCATGCCACGTGTACAGTATGTCTATGCTTGAATAGTACCTGGCCCCAGGATGCCTGCGTGGTGATTTGACTAAAAACTAATTTTAACCACTACGAGCAAAAATACTCGCAATACAACGCATTACCGACAGCGCCAATGGTATGAAATGGTGTGCACTTCCTGTCTCTTAAGTGGGTGTCAGAACCTAACAACAAAATAATACAACACCAGATACATTATGAATTTGCGCCTGATTGTGCTGCTTGTTTTTATTTGCTATCTTAATATCTGATCAACCCAATACGAGATCATATCAGTCTAATAATACTCTCTGTTTACCCTTCAAAAACAGTTACATGATAATAAATAATGAGTAATGGTATTGTTAAGCAAAGAAATACAACCACTAGATGTCGCCTAGCAACAAAACATATTTATGGGTCTATAATAAGCTGCTGCACAAAGAACCTTTGGGCTCTTTAATGTAGGAGTATGCGACATGTAAGCACAACACAAGACAACACAGGATAAAACTCAGAGCCAATTACACACATCAAGATCAGTTTTTCCATTATGAAGTCGCTTTGGCTCTGGAGCACATCTGAGAAAATAGCCCCCCCAGTGATGTCATGGTGATGTCATCGGGGTTATTTCAGCATGGAGACCAGTTTATATCAGAACATCTGTATTACAAACAGAGGATGTGGAGTTTGGAAGATGTGGCTGGTCATCATCATGTAGCATTTTGGGGAAATGCTTGTTCCACTAATTTTGAAGCTTGACCACTGAAACAGCATTTCAATCTTGATTACACTTCTAAATAAATTCAAATTGAAGCAAATTAATTCCATTCATCTCATTAAAATGGATTTCTTGAGTTAACAATTTTAGCAGAGCTTGGCAAATATTTTTAATAAACAGATCTCTTTTTTTCAGCTGTAAACCACTCAAAGACTGCAAAACTGTATGTCCACCATGCTTGTAAGCATCCACCTGTTCATTGAATGCAGTTTAGGGTTCTGGATCCTGACTGAGATAAGAGAGCCAGGAGTCATCACCATTTACATAAGTGTCCAGTCCCTCTTTATAATTAAGCCACTCCAATATAAGCACTGACACTGTGGAGGATGTCAACCAATCATACATACTTCATCACTTTTGTTCTCACAACATTCATTCTCAATAACTAATGGTATTCCATTTCATTTTCCTTTGTTTAGCCGAGTAAAAGTCTTGTTGAACTGTGGAAACCATTGTAAATTACAATGTCTTACAATGGAAATCTAAAAAGACCTGTGTGCATTAGTCTGTTGCCACGGTGCATGCTGGGAGGTTCCCCTTTCAGGAAGTAACAATATGATTTCAAACAAACGGATAAATCCTGTTAGAATTACAAACATGTACACTGAATAAACAACAGCATTATTTCTTTCAGCGTGGCACAGACTAACAGTCAGGATCTTATCCTCTGCTGCTTTGATTGAGACCAGTGTGAGTCCCCCAGTATTATGGAAATGCAATATTAAATCGCTAAAGTATTCCTTTTGGCCTGAAGCCTTGGGGCCCCTGGGATTGGTGGTCCAGCCTTCCAGCCATGAGTTCCTCCCTGGTGTCTTGGGTTTTCATGTCACATGTGTGAAGTCTTTGCTTCTCTTACTTCATCATCAATGTGAGAAAAACAATTTTTCTCTCTTAGAAAATCTATCCAAGGAGAAGATATGCAGTGCTTTTAACAACCCACCTCTACCACTTAGTTATTATTTGTCAAAATTTTAAACTACAGTAATAACTGTGTTGGTAGCGATCAATTACAGTTGAGTTTGACAGTAACACTTTGTGTTTGTTCAGCAGTAGCTTTCAGATGATCAAAAAATAAAAAATAAAGTAAATATACAGCACACCTAATAGGTTGCTCTTCAGGCTACATTATAATTGCGTAGTTCTGAACTGAAGAAGCCTCTTGGATGAGAGAAAGTATCTACAACCAAGTGCAGCTGCCCTCGATCCAACCTTTCATGGATGTTTCAGTTCAGTTTAGAAGACTAACAGTCTTCCAAAAAGATGCTTGCCTCTTGAGTCTCCAGAGGGAGCTGTGTGAGGTCTTATAAATGTCCTCTAGTGATGTCGCTCCACTCCAGTGTCAGTGGGGTCATAAGACTACAAGTCTGAAAATGAAACAAATCTGGGGGTGTGGAATTAGAAAAAAGGGGGTACCCAGACTCTGTAGCCTGCTCTTCATCTTATTTGACGCTAGCGTCTTGAGGCTACATTAGCTGCTAGTAGCGAGACATTTTTCTTTCCTTGTAATTTGGATAATCACCTTGATTATTATTTTTGACTTTAGAGATATTACTTTTGTGATTTCAGCTTAATCCAAGACCCAACATACAGTATGTATACTGAACATAGATGCTGCCATAAAACAAACAAACCTTCTGCCTAAGCTTTTCTTCGGGTTGTCCATCCGTCTGTCCAAACATACGTCCACCCCATCCTCATTGGAGGGATGTCTCAGTAACACCTTGATGAAACGTCTTCAAATTGGGCACAAACATTCATGAGGACTCAAGGACGAACTGATTACAGTTTGGTGGTCAAAGGTCAAAGGTCAAGGTCAATTGACCTCCCAAAACAAAGTTTTGGCCTTGTGAATGCAATATCTAACCCTAACCCTTCAAAGGAATCCCTTTACATTTGGCAGAAACATTCATTTGGATTCAAGGATGCACAAACCACTTTTTAGCCATAACTCTTCACACAGCAATCAATTAAAATTTTGCACAAATGGATAGACAGGGATGTAATCTGAAACTAGTCTGAGTGGTGGAGGCAGACAACCGCGAGGTGGTAATTCTAGTTTAGAATAACTGTGTATTTGACTCATCCAGGTTTTATCTATTTCCTTATCTTTGTAGAGACTTTCACTTCTGCAGCAGCTGTGGGCTCATTGTGAGTGTAGCTCCAAACCTCACACATCACATTCCCGGACGTGCTAATGTTATGATTAGAGTTCAGCCTGATTATTTCACCTTCACATGTAAAGGTTTTTTGTTTTCACCTGATAGTTCAATAATCAGACGTATTAATATTTAGCTGGAAAGAAGCGTTTTGGTAATAACCGTGACATGTTCTGGTTTGGGGCTGCAGCACATCAAAGGCCCGTTGGAAAAAGCTATTTGTTTATTTGGTCTTTTGTTCTTTTTCCTGACTTTGTTTCTGTGTGAACTCAACACATTAACTCTGCTTTGTGTTTGAGCTTACAGGTAAAACCACAAAAAAAAAAAAAAAAAAAATCATTTCACATGACCTTGCACATTCTGAGGCATAGATAACAGTTAGACCTTCACATTACAGCTGTAAATAGCGTTTTTAGAGTTTTGTTGTTTGTACAGTTTATCAGTGCTTTTGTACATTTTAGAGTGTGCCTGCTTCCACTACTATTGCAGTGACACCGGTGAATGTGTGTGGGCGTTCTTTTTTTAAATTGTTTATTTTTTCAACACCTCTTGTAAACATGTATTTTTTATCACAATGTTACTTTTTTATTTTACTTTTCCATTACTGGATTATTGCGGTTGTTTTTTGAAAGGCTTCACACATCTTCTCAGTGTTTCAACTACACGAGAAGGAACAGATCAATTCCTTTACCATTGCTCAAAAGCAGTAATGACTTCAGGACCTTAAATAAACAAAGCATTTTGCTTCATTCATTTCAAAACAGATATTCAGACTGTGAACGCAGCTCTATTGAGAGAAGTTGAAGTTGTGCTAAGAAATGTGACTTCTCTTTCTCCCCCCCCCCCCGAACAGAGTGCAAGTTCCACTGCACCAATGGGAATTGTTTGCGTCTGGGCTCGCTGATCTGCAACCAACTGAATAACTGTGGGGACAACAGCGATGAGGAGAACTGCCCCGTGGTCACCCAGCACCCTCCACCTGGCATCTTCAACTGTGAGTGCTGCAGGATAATGCTACACCTCTGCACCTCACACCATCAAACAGCATAGATTCCCTCCCCTCTCTCTCTCTCTCTCTCTGTCTCTCTCTCTCTCTTCGTCTTTCCTCTCTGTTGTTTCCCGCTCTGCTTCTCCCTGAGGCCTCTTTGTAGATCCCCAGTGAGCAGGTGCGATGTGGAAGCTGAGGTGCAAACTGATGGTTCCACTGTCTTTTTTTTTTTTTTTCGGGTGGGGCATAGCGCTGCAAACAAACTTTCCAGTATGATGAGTTTTCTTGGAAAGATTTCCTCAGGTTTGAACTTTTGCGGCATGTAGGGAACGGTTGTTTTAGAATCCACTGACAACCTACCCATGACTTGTTGGTTTTGCAGTTGTGCATTAGAATATAAATGCCATAACTAATATGTGCACTTCGTGTTTGCCCTTTCTCTAAGTAGAAATAAAGTTGTATAAAGCTCATTACGCATGGCCATGGTGACAGTACATAATCCTGGTAAGAGCCTTATGCAGCAGCTGGAGGTAAATATACCACAAACTGCTATAGGGTCGGATAAAAGCACATCTGAGATGAACCTATAGGGAAATTACAGGATTTTTCCCCTTTCCATTTCCTTTCAGTTTTTGTTTGAGTCTCTTTGCTGCTTTCATAAGCACCCACCCACCCACCCACCTCCCTCTACCTCCCGCTGAGCAGCACTGTCCAGGGAACAAGATGAGAGTGTTCCCTCGACTCATCACGATCAATGGAAACAGAGAGAGAGAGAGAGAGAGAGATGGAGAGAGAGACACAGAGCGAGAGAGAGAGAGAGAGAGAGAGAGAGAGATAAAGAGTGAGGGTGAAGGACACCAATGGGCTCTGATGGCTGTCTGCCAGGCCACTTTGATGTGCTGCAGTGTTCTCTTTCAACAACTTTTAGGAGAAGAGGGAAAACTTTTTAAAGCAGCAATTTCATCCTTGGCACTTGGTTCCTTACCTTCCCCTTCATCTCTTCCTCTTGCCCCCCCCCCTCTCTCATTCACTCTGCCACCTCACTACCTCAAATGTGATTCATCTCCCAAACCCCTACAACCCTGTTTTGTAAATGTTTCTCACTTTTTTCTCTCTCTGTCTCCCCCTCCAGCCAGTGGAAATGACCCTTTCTTTTTTGGTTGGGGAGGCGGGGGGCGGCATTTTCCAATGGATGGAGTCCTGAGCTGGGTGCTTAAATATTTAGCTGTCTAGAGTGAATGTTAATGTAAGTGTCTGCTGCCGGCGTTGTGGAAAAGCTGTACAATGATTCTAATTTTCTGAACCGGTGCATATTTTCTGGTGATGCCTGAGAGACACAGAGAGAGGCAGGGATTGGTGTGGAGGGAAGAAAAGGAAAGAGAAAGAAAAATAAAGGGAGAGATTGCCAAAAAAAAAAAAAAAAAGGGGGAAATGGCCAAAAAAAAAAAAAAAAAAGAGAGAGGCAGGGGATTGTAAAGAGTACAGACAGACAAGGAGAGATCGGGGGGGGGGTTGGAACTGAGACAGAGGGCCGGGCAGAGATATGGAGGTGGACAGAGAGAGAGAGAGAGAAAGAAAGAAAGAGAGGGGAGTGAGGAAGAGAAAGAGAAGAAGGGAGATGGAGAGGGACATAGAAAATGTTTCTGTAGTAATGGAGTTTGCCATCTTGTTGTAGCCGCTGGCTGTTGCTGTGGCAGTGGCAGACAGATGGATCATGAATACTGTCTAGACACACTGCAGCCTGACGCCCTGCACCTCCTCTCCTCTCCTCTCCTCTCCTCTCCTCTCCTCTCCCCTTAGCACTAGGGTGAGAAACAGAACATTAACCTTAAGAAACTTCAGGTAATTATATTCTAGTATATTTTGAGAAAAACATCTCATTAAAAATAGTAATGTTCATCTGACGAGACACAGGCTTTAGTGATATTGTTACAGTTTCCACTTGTTAGCATTAGAGCTTTAGAGATTTTGACTTATCACAGCATGAAAGGCACATGTGTAACTATAGTAACATTAAGATTAGCTCCATCCCCAGTGTCCCAGTGAGCCATTCCAGTTCACCAGCATCAGCTGGTTTCCCTAAATTCAGTGCAGTCATTATAATGTTGCTGTGTGATGCTGAATCCAGTAGAAGCACAGTTAGCATCACCCAAGGCTTTATTTGACCATTAAAGCTTAAAGTCACTCTGTAACTTTTAGAATAAGAAAAAATACATCCTTTCACCCACCAATGAAAACTTAAAATTACAAGACATTCAACGCAGCATTGTTCAACCTAATACACGTAAGAGTTTGGCTGCCTCAGGCTTGCATGGTCTTGTATGACCAGAGGCTCATAGGGTCACTAATGCTAGCTAATGATAGTAAACTATAAGTAAATATTACTGTATAAAAAACATTACTGAGCAGTTCACTCACCTTATGACTGTTCTACATGCACTCCTAAATGCTGGTATAAAAATAACCCAATTTGCGTTAATTTGGTAACGCAGTGCGGGGTCAAAAAAGCATGTTTGGTTATATTTTCTACCCAAAATTGGTAATGACTATGTTGTTGAATTAAAGCTACCAAAAACTGTGATGAAAAAAAACAAACTCTGAGTTATCACTATTGCTGGGATTTAAATCACGTCTTTTATTTCTTACTTGTCATTATTTTCTGCTGTTTATGTTAAAATTAAATAAAATTTTTTATGAAATGATGAAACAACATATCACGTTACCTATTAATGTTCCAATACATTTAAAATGTATAAAATTGTATAAAAAATTTATAAAATTCAAGTTTCTCATACCAGTCTTTATTGTGGTAGCCTAAACTACATAAAAATGGTGGACTGCGTAGAATGATGAGCCCTGAATTTGGGGTGCATCTTCAATCCATCGCACTGGGTCACTATATTTCACCAAAACGAATTCAGCAGCCTGAACCCAGCAGTTGGGTAATTAAAATAACCCAGCATTTTTTAGTGTGTGTATATTACTGTTACAGTAGGACTTAGAATTATCACATAACTGTGCCGTAAAGTCTATGGCATAAGTTATCTTGTTTATTGTATTATGTCTCAGAAACCACAGCAGTCTTTCATCTCTTTGCTAGACTGAAAAACAAGTCAGTTACATATAGACCATAACAAAACCTTTATATCTTTGCTTACCTTGTAGCAGTCACAATGCCTCGAGTGCTGAGTGGAACTGATTTGTTGTTGTAAATATGCTTCAGAGCACAATGTGGTACCAAAAAACTATAATAAAGCACAAATTATAACTGGATGTTGTTTTGAAACTGTGAAAAGTACATAAAAGATACATCACATAAATCAATGGAGAAACATAACTACTGCAGATGCTTCCACACCGCAACAGGTTCACTGAATGGTTGGATAAGTTCTTTACATGATGTGAGTCATCTGCTATGGCCCTCACAGTCACCGGATTTCAACTCAGTTGAACATTTATGGTTGGTTTTGGAGTAATGTGTTATATACTGCTCATCACTACCATCATCAAAACACCAAATGAGGGAATGTCTTATGAAAGAATGTGTGTGTAGCGTTCAACACACAGTCTGTGACAATAAGCATTGAAGCTGCTCTGGCGGCTCACATTGGCCCAATATTAAAATGTGCAGTCTCAGCACCAGGAAGAAATACATAGTTATCTGTATCTGTAAATATGACATAAGCACCCTTCCAAGCAGATGTTAAGTCTGAACAGCAGTCTAGTAGACCTGAACAAGCTTGTAGTGTTGCTGAGTCATCAGTTGTTGCTTCTCCTTCTTTGACCTCACTTCAGTGTAAAATAGAGAAAACACCCCATGTTAGCATGCTAACATCCCAGAATGCTACAGTCCAATATACTCCTAAAGAGATGCACATATGGTTTTGTTTATACTACACTGTGTGGAGATGTGCGTTCAATTCACAACTAAAGGTTTAATAAAATGGGATGATTGTTGCAGTGGAGGACCTGAAGATAACTGTAAGCCTTTTGGCTTAGACCATAGGTGTCAAACTCTGGTGCGCGGGCCAAATATGGCCCGCAGTGTAATTATATTTGGCCCGCGACGCAATACCAAATGACTACTAGAGCTGGCCCGCCGGTATTATACAGCACATGTACCGCTAATACTACAAATCCCAGAATGCTCTGCTCGTGTTTTGGCGCGTCAATCAGTACAGGACCCATAAACACCCTCTCCTCTGTTGACAGTAGTCATATTATTCAAATATTTTTATTGGCTTTTTATATTGCAAACACATACAACACAGTCAACAAGGCTGCAAACAGCAGTCACAAAATATATGGAAAAAAGCAACAATAATAACAACATAAAATGTATATATAAAAAATAAATAAATAAAATAAATAAATAAATAAATAATAATAATAATAAAACAAAAAATAAATAAATAATAATAATAATAATAATAATGAAAACAATGACAGAAACTAAAATTAAAGCATACAATTTTAAACCCGTTACAGAGATTGTGAGTCAGTTATGTAGTCGTCTCAGTTTCCCTGGCTGGGAATTGCTGATTAAAATAGTTCAAAAACGGCTGCCAGACATTGTAAAACTTCTGGGTTGATCCCCTAATTGAGTGTTTCAATTTCTCAAGTTTGAAATGTGCCATTACATCCCCAACCCAGTGCCTGTGCGTGGGAGGTCTAACTGATTTCCAGTTACACAAAATAAGGCGCCTGGCTAGTAGGGAAGAAAAGGTGATGGCATCCGACTGTGCCCTAGATATCACCACCTCAGCAGGGGCCACACTGAACAATGCGATTTCAGGAGAAGGGCTTATCTCTTTGTTGCAGATATAAGAGAATGTGTCAAAAATTGAGGACCAAAACTGTACCAACTTTGGGCATGCCCAAAACATATGATAGAGGGTGGCCAGACGGAAAGGAAGAAAAATGCTTATGAACAAAGCCACGCACCTGCAGATATCTTAATGGATGTGATCTGGAAATATTGTACTCGCTTACAAGCTGCTCAAAAGACATGAACACACCGTCCTTGAAAAGATCCTTCACCCATTTCAGACCATTCCTGAACCATAACCTAAAGGCTGTGTCCGTGAGTGAGGGCGGGAAGAGTGCATTAGCCGAGATTGGGAGAGAGGACGTAGCTTTCCTATGTTTGAAGTGAGTCTTAAATTGAGACCATATTCGTAGTGAGCCACTCACAATAGGATTGTTTGTGAGGCGCTGTTTACTAAGTGGTAGTGGTGCACATACTAAAGAAGGTAGGGACACAGGATGGGTGGAGTATTGTTCCATTTCAATCCATACAGGTCCATCCCCCTCATAAAATGCAGAGACCCAGTATGACAATTTATAAATATTAGCCGCCCAATAGTATTGTAGAAAATTTGGTAATGCTAAACCTCCAGCCTCTTTCCGTTTCTCAAGATGCGCCCTCCTTATCCGTGTGTTGACAGTAGTCATGGCGACCTCATGCTGCTACTGGCACCGTGCTACCCATCCCAAAAATGGCGAAAAGAGAGGCAGAAAACAGGAGCTTTCTGGACAGGTGGGAGGCAGAATATCTGTTTACATATGTAAAAGACAGACCTGTTTGTCTTGTATGTGGAGCCAACGTGGCTGTAACCAAAGACTACAACATTAGAAGACACTATGAAACGAAACACCACCACAAGTACAAGGACATGGACATGACTTGAAGGATATTATTATTAGTCAATTGGTTTATTATTGTTGTTTTATTTTTAAATCTATTATTAGCCTGTGGAAAAAGATTACTTTTAAATTTAAAGAAAGAGAAAAAAGAGGCATACGATTTTTATTTAAAATTTATTTAAGAAATGAATGCCATTGATGTGTTTTTTTTGTTTTTTTTTTAAATTTGATATTGCATGTGTGCAATATTAAGTTATATCCAGCTTTGTTTGTTCCATATTGTTTGAACTTGTTTGGGTCAATTTTTTCAATAAATATCAATGCTGGCCCACGACTTTGTCCAAGTTTTAAATTTTGGCCCACTGTATATTTGAGTTTGACACCCCTGGCTTAGACATATTCTTTCACAATACTGATACTTAAAACAGCTGAACCACTGAAACACCAACTGACAGCACCCATGTAGTAGAACACAAACAGAGCAGTATATACTACATGGTCGCAATTCACCCCCACATGTGCACACTGATCACTACCATCACTGCAACTTACACTGCAAAAAACAAAATAATCTACAAGATGTTTCAGGTGACCACCAGGCTTCAGGCTGAACACTCTGCATGCAAGGAAGGGTGTGTATCCCACATGTACCCACCACAGGTCATCCCACTGCCTAAGGGAAAAGAGCAAAACCAGATAATACAGTGAGATTCAGTTGGTTCAGGTTCTTAAAAGTAAAAAAAAAAAGCCCATAACACAATTATGAACAGTGCAAAAGTCTGACTTTGATGTAACAATATAAAACAATGGGCCATTTGCAACAGTCTAATGGTTGATCCAACTGAAATTCAGTCAACACTTTGACCAGACAGCATTGATCGTTTCAGGCGAGGCAGCTGTCTGGCACTAAATCTGCAAAAAGGGAAAAATATATAAACAAGTCAATTATACCAACTGGCAAAAAGACCTCAGTGGGAATAACCCTCCTCCTGGTTTAGGTAACCTTACTCAATATGGGGCTCTGCTTTAAAGCTACAATGGTAGAGGTGATTAATTAAAAGGTGAAACTGATCCCAGATCTGCATTCCTTATCTGAGACTCCACAGCGCAGATTAAGAACAAGATCTGCTCAGCTTGGTGTAACCCTACTAGAATAGTAGTACAGTAGAAGCAGTATTCCTGAGAATGTCTATTTCTGCGCTACAACAAATGTCTTTAAACATTTAATTTTGTCGTAGGGAAAATTAGCTGGTGTTTGAATACAGTTAGTAGACAGGTGTATGTCTGAAATACAAAGATCCAAAGAGTGAATTGATATGAGAGAGAGCTCCACTTTCTGCAGAGACTGAGGAGAGAGAGAGAAAGAGGAAAATGAAAAGTGAACGTCTGTTCTCAGTAGCACTTGATGGTCTATGAACCTTGCTTTGTTGGGATAAACTTGAGGCTTCTCTGGAACTCGTCTCAGTGAGTTTAACTGTTTTGAAAAGGAAGAAATTATGTGGCTAACTTTTCTGTTTATTTTTGGTTTTTAGTTTCTTTTTAAATCACGGATCATGTACAAATTTCACTTGTGAATGTTGTCAGTCAATGTAGCGGTGTCTGTTGTTCTACTGTTGTATCAAAAAGGCTGTTGCTGCACATTGGATTTATAAAGTCTGCTGTCTTTTTAACAAATCAGTATTAAAATCACCACATACAATTTAGGCCTGGGTAGCAGTGTAGCAGGGAAGCATTCCCGGTTCCTCTAGTCCGCAAGTCGAAGAGTCCTTGAGCAACATACTGAACCCCCGAAGTGTGAGTGTGACAGAAAAAGCCCAATGATGTGAGAGATCATGAGTGTAGCACATGAGGTTTGTTGAGTTGATGCTTTAGAAGCACTAGGTCTACTGGTACTTCCCATTTTTTGAGTTTTGAAACAGCCTTCATTTCAGGCCAGATGTTGGAAATACTTATAATTACCTATAATCATATATATTAATAATGTCTCTGCAAGCTGTGTCTGAAGAGGGACACACATTTCTTCACTCTTGATGAGAAATGTGAGGCTTTATAGGTGCTAGTCCCAGGATTGATGAATATAGTTGAAACCATGCCTCTTATGGGGACTTTCAAATTGTGAGTGATTGTCATGAAGTACTGAGAACAGCTGAGCACAGCTGATCACTTCATTTCAGCTGAGCTTTTAAAATGGAGGGTTTTTCCTCTCAGTGGTTATTTGTGAGTTTCAGGGTTGTTCTGAGTTTTGCCGAGAAGTTTAAATCTAGAAAACAAGAATATACTGAGAACAAATATTTGGTCATTTATATGTCTCAGCAGAATTTCACAGACTAGGAAACAGCGTCTGCGGCTGCGGCTCAGGAGGTAGAGTGAAAGTTGGTGGTGGACTCCTGGTTCCTCCAGTCCACAGGTGGAGACTGCTGCGTGTGTAATAGAAAAAGCTCTGTATGCATAGAAGAAGTACATGCTGTCACAAGTCACATGCTTCATCTACATCGTGATTCACGTCAACCTAAATCTTGTTTTCACTGTACTTTGTTGCATTTGGCCTTGACTGATACACCAACTTTTCCAACTCAGCCAAAGTGCAAATTGAAAATCTGCGTAAAAGCACCCGCACTTACTCTTTCTCTTTTTGAACTCCAACTCAGCTTCTACGCACAGGATTTTTCAGATGCAGTATAATAATAGTTCATCACAATCACAGCATCAACACAAAGACAGTAGTGAGTAGACACTATCAAGCCTTTTGAAGCAGGGTTACTACACTGCGCTCTCCAAATAGCAAGGAAGACCAATGTAGAGACCTAGGTGATGTTTGAAAGAGTAATGACAAACAACCTTTTGAGAATGTGTGTTCCACTACAGATCAAGGGGTGAAGGCTGCATGCTGCTGTTTCACTTCAGACATGCTTGTCTTGACTCTCTTACCTTGCTAGTCTCCACTGAAGTGTGGTGCAGGGACAGGGAAGGAGACCACAGGGTGTTTTGGGTCGATGGTCGACTCTAGCTTAGCCTCTGATCCCCAGTCCGGTCTGAATAGCATTTCGGTGGCATTGATTCTCTTGTGTTGGAGATTCATAACTGTGTGAAGGCTCATCCTCCATTCCAGACTGTCTGAGTGCCTGACACAGAGATGTTGTGTACCGATGAGAGCTCAGACACCTTTTTCTGATGCAATTAGCTTTTTTTTTTCATGAGACACACTATTTCTAGGTTGTCCCTTCTTCATTTCTCCCTTCTGGGCTTTAGTTAAGATTCTGTTTCACAATTTATTTTCTTTTATCCACCTGCATATGAATTCAGTCTGTCAGGACGTTCTTCAGTGATCATAGTAAGGCAGGTGATTCAAGGATTTTCACAACAGTTAAGGTAAGAATTGAATCCATTAAAAAAAACTGTATATAAAACTGATTTATTGTTACTTTCATAATCAGCTTTTTTTTTTTATGCCTCCGCTCCGGCGACAGCCAGAGCTGGAGTTGGGTTGTCTGTTCGTACGTCCGTCCCAATATCTCAATAACGCCTTAATGGAACTGTTTCAAATTTGGCACAAACATTCACTAGGACTCAAGGATGAACTGATTAGATTTTGGTGGCTAAAGGTGAAAGATCAAGGTCATGGTCACCTCACAAACCATGATTTTGGGCTTGTGAATGCAATATCTTGAACTGTGGTCAAAGATCAAAGGTCAGGGTGAACACAGAAAACACTTTTTAGCCATTACTCAAGACTTCACATAGCAATTTTGACATAAATGAATAATAATAATAATAATAATAATAAACAAAGATGTAACCTGAAACTAGTCTGAGTGGCGGAGGCAACCTACTGCAAGGCGTTAATTCTAGTTTTTGGTGAAAATAGGTCCTGCTGCGTCTGAAAATGAGGTTGTTAAGCAGAGTTTATGAGTCCTGGTGGTAATTCTTCATCATATGTGGGTGACCCCTGAGGATAGATTGATTAATGAAGCTTCAAAGCGACTGACTAAAGACAGTCTTGAGAAATGAAGGGGAATTCTGATGGTTTTGGCCTTGTGGCTGCTGTTTGGCAAAAGTTATAAATGCTGTGTCTCAATTAGCGTACATGGCAACATGCAGTGCAGTGCAGGTGCCCGTCTGATTCACTCTAAACGGTCAAAAAGTTGAATGTAAAACAATGTAACACTTGTCACCTTCAACTGTGGCCATCTCTTCACGTGGCAGAGGGGGAGGGACCACCAAGATGTTTTCAAACTGTGAAAACTGCGATCGAGGAAGGACGAAGTGCCAACGGCACAGATGGCAGCCTCATTTCTATGTCACATGACACAATGGAAAGTAAAATGTTCAACCTCAAGTCTAGTGAGCAAAGCAGCCGGCAGGTGGGCGATAACTGTGGTCGCATGTTGTGATCGTCATTTCCGACGGGTTCACAATGGAAGTGTTTGGTTTGGGACAACACTAACCTGTTGAAATACTCGCACTTTTGAGATTTTGATACACAGCAATCCACGCACAGCAACAGTCTTGATACAATAAAACAAGACAGGAAAGAAGAAGAAGTGCATAGTAGAGTATGGCCACTCTTTTCGCATGAAGGTTTCAACATCATACACCTTTTTTAAAATCTTTTTATGTACCGTCACTGAAGTTTTAGCTAAGTGCTTTTTATTGTCTGGCTTTGTGACATGGCCACCACATTGGAATAGTTTTTTTTCCGGCTCTTGAGCAAAGTTTTACTTGATATAGCTGTTATGTCCGGACATTGCACGGTCATTTGGTGTTTCAACCTGAAGAGGGCCTGGCCGTTTATGCTGTGACTGAAGCTGACACTATTTATCAGATCAGCTCCGTGGCCATTCCTGTCCTAGTGTTGGTTACGAAGAGTGTAGAACCATATTATCTTGATTTCTGCTCTCACCTGTAGCCTGTGCTGAAAAACATCTGAGAAGCATTCTTCGTTCATCCTCCCAACCCGAGGCCCTACAGCTGTCTCTGTCTCAGTTTCCTCCCTGCTTTCATCACTTAAACTAATCTCATACTTGAACAACTCTCTCCCTTCTCCTTTCTTTTTTCCCCATCTTCCCCTTCCTCCCTTCTTTTCCCCTCATCTATTTCTAATTCTCTCATCTGCTCTGCCACCATCTCTTGTTTTTTCATCTTTCTTTTCATCCAGTTTGGACCCCAAAGCCCATGTTGGGTGACTTGCTGTGTAATTAGGGTGTCAGTATGGTGGAGTCTCTCTCTGTGCAGCTGTTGTCATTGCCTCGACTTGATCTCCACTGCGACTCAGAGGTCAATTAGGCAGAAAATGAATGTAGCTGCAGGATGCTGCTAATTGAATGTGCAGTTGGGTTTAGGCATTGATGGCAGAGGGATGGATGATAAGTAGATCAACGCTGTGGTGGTGACATGTCTGGGGAATTGTCTGTTTGTCTGTACAGTGCCTGCATGTGTGTTCGGAGCTTTGATGGAAGTCTACAATAATTTTTTTCTGCCTTCATCAGGTGCTGACAGACATTTCCATTTTCATGTGAAAATTTCACTGAAATTTCGAATTTCAATTTAATTTCAAAACAGAAACAGAAACAGAATTCTAGCTACAAAACATCTAGCTACTAAATATCTGGGTATCATCTCCTGTGTGCAATGTGCAGATGTCTCCACACTGTGTAGATTTTGTAAGGATGACACAATCACTATCCTATATATTTTGAAACTGCCATACAGTGACACTGTTCTGGTGCCAAATTCAATAATGGTTATATTAATACAATAAAAGAGGTAAAAAAATTTTTTAAAAATCAGCCATTTGACTCATAAAATACATACATGGCAGCACATACAGTACCATAGAAGTATACAAAACAACTGCAGAAGTTTTCATTTTTTCAGCACAACAACAGCAAATTCTGCAACCCTCATTTTTAAAAGTTAGCATTTTCACAAACACAGTGTATTTAGATCTCTAAAAGCTCTTATCACCATCTCTCTTTTTCTTAATGTTTACAGTTTGTCTTGCATTGGTTGTGTGTTCTTTGTTGTATGTTTGTGTGTTTCTATGTGCCCTTTAAATTGCACCCCTGGAATATAAAATTTATTGTATTGAACCGAATTGATATAATAACTGTAATTCCAAAATCAGCCAAAAAAAAAAAAGTTTCTCTTTTTTTTCTCTCAGCTTTAAAATTCCCAAATTTAAGACTTTTATTGTGAAACTTATGCCTAAAGTATCCATGTTTTGAACTATCCTTAGACTGTGCAGTCATAAATCTACTGAGGCCTCTGACAGCTGACACCAATGTCTAACTTCATTTAACCTTGAAAATGCCTCTGAATCCCACTCTCTTTACTCAATATGAAGTTGTGTGTGAGTGTTAGAGCGCACACCCTCTCAATAACTGCTGTTTGGTTAAGTTGGAACCACGATGCTAATGACGCAGCCCCTCTTGTATCTAGGTAACACAGCATGTCTTAAAGGCACATTTCACAGTTTCGACTGTTGCATTACAATAGAAATAAACAAAACTACAACAAAGGGTTTTCAGTACAAAACAGCAAATTCTACAAGCCTCATTTTTTATAATTACTAATTACTAAATAACTCTTATTCCTAAATCAGTCAAAAATATGCTTTTCATAGATGGCTTCAAGTCTAATTTCTCATTTTGTGTGCCCAAATTCACAAAAAACACATAACACAATTCTCTTACCCTAACATTACTCAACCTTGGAAATGCCTTTGAATCCCATTCTCATTCTCCCCTTTACCTGCACCCACACACTCCCGAACGTATTGACCGTATTCATCGTATTCTCCGGAACATGAAGGCAGCTGAGGTCACATCCACATAAACTGATGATTAATTATGTCTGTATGTCATAAGTATGAATGCAGTGTAGGACTGAACGTGTCATCTTGTGTGTGTGTGTGTGTGTGTGTGTGTGTGTGTGTGTGAGAGAGAGAGAGAGAGAGAGAGAGAGAAAGAGCGATAGAAGGGAGAGAGCTAATTAAGATTCAGGTTGGTGAAGTTGTCCAGTTGTTGTCCTCAGGCTTTCTGCTGAGCAGCCTGGTTTCCATGTGGTTAGAGGATTGACTCTGAGGTGTCACAACATGAGGAACATTGAGTAAAGCTCTGGATAAACATGTTCATCAGGACCTCCCTCTCCCTTTCACTTTCCTCTCTCATTCTTTCTCCCTATAGTTGCTTTCATCTGTCTTTCACTCTCTTTCTTTGTCTCTCACCCTCTCGTCCTAAACCCGGCGGCCGTCTTTGAAGCCTGTTTAATGGTTTTTTTGTTTTTTTCCGGCAGCGCTCAGGTCAGAGATGAGTGGCGTCTGGCTCTAAGTCTGCTGGGCCAGTTAAAGCTGACAGCAGCTGCAGCTGCTTAAGACCCCGACTCCCATCACCCTTGTCACACCACTGCTTAACGGCAATAACTTGAACTCCTGTCCTTCCATATGGTCAACTCCAAAGGCAAACCACCTATTGAGTGAGGAAGGGGTGAACTGGCAGGGGTGCCTGAAGTGATTGTTGAATCCTTTTTGGATATTCATGAGGGTTTAACATACAGGATGTGCTTGATTTATTTTACTTTGTGAGAGACTGGTCAATGTTGGAGGACGGTGGAGTGTCTAGTGGATTGAGTGCACTCCAAAATATCTCCAAAATGATGCACATTTCCAGAATGCCAACCAAGAAGAAATAGGCTTACGTTGCTTGAATGTCATTCATTGTTGAGAACATTGAAGGGTTTGGAGAGCATTTCATAAGCTTGAAGTGTTTTAGGATTTTTCTCAATAGGTTACCATGTGTTCTGTAAACTGAGGGCAAAACGTAGGTAACCAGAGAACAGTTTTTAAACAGCATTAAAGGGGCACTCCACCATTTTTACTCATGAAGATTAGTACTGCAGAGCCTGTGAAAACCGTTGTATGCTGTTCTCTGTGACTCTGAAAGGAGCTTTCTAAAGTCTGATAGTGTAAACCTTTATCACGTGGTAGGACATGTATTGTTCAGGCTTAGCCCTTAGTGCAGAGTCCGACCTGTTGTCCTTTACAACAACTCATCACCTCTCTCTCTCTCCACAATTTTCCTGTCTCTCGCTCTCTCTCTCTCGCTCTCTCTCTCTCTCCCACTGTGACAATCATAAAGGCAAAAAGCCCAGAAAAAATTTAAAAAGTAACAGTTTATCAGGAAATCATCAAAGTCTGTGATTGGGTTTTTCATTGGAGGCGGATAGGTTTTCCATTGATATGTGATTAAATATAGATTTCTATGCCTCTGCAGCGGCGACAGCCAGAGCTGGAGGCATATTGTTTTCCGGTTTTCCATCCGTCCGTCCGTACGCACGTACGTACATCTGTCTGTCCCATTCTCGTGGACACAATATCTCAGTATCGACGGAATTTCTTCAAATTTAGCACAAACATTCACTCAGACTCAAGGATCAACTGATTAGAATTTGGTGGTCAAGGTCAAAGGTCAGTGTGACCTCATAAAAATCAATTTTGGCCTTTTGAATGCGATATCTTGAGAAGACAAAAAGTGTTTTGGCGGAGGCATACAACGCGAGATGGTAATTCTAGCTCCAGATTGTAGTATCTAGTTCTAGTACATGATTTTAAAATGTGGACATTTACCAGACGTTTACCCTTCAAAGACGGCACTGAGTTGTATTATCTTTATATCCCGGCCTCTGTTGTTTTTTTTGACAACTCTTTTTAAAACCTGAATCTGGTGAATTAAATCATTGGAATGCCTCGTTAGGATCAATGTGTTGTTCATCATCACCACTTATTCACAAACCTCTCATCAAATAAATCCAATCAAACACTAAACACAACGGTCCTGCCACCCCAGAAATCTTCAACACATCGGTGTTGGGTGGTTGCGGAGGGTTGAAATTAGAGAGCAACATTTGAGTCACAGGTGAAGCTGAACTTGTTACTCAGTGGCACATCTCCGGTGTGTGGGTCTACTTAAGTGAGCATCGTTTACATTCCAGCGTAGATGTAGGATGGAGGAGTTCATTACCAGCTACCAGCTACCACTGTAAGAAAACAAATGTGTTGCGATGTTACTGTCCAGCCGGCCCCCACTGAGTCGTTAGTATGCATAACAAGCACACTCCGGTGAACAGGTCGAGGTTGAGGGTCAAGGGTGAGTGGAGCTAATGCTTTCATGCTCTTGATTCAGCTCCTCTCGGGTGTAATACCCGCCTGTCAATTTGTTTGAGCTGCGGATTTACATAATGAATTTATATTAGCCAGTGTTCTCCACACACTCTCTTTCACTCCCCTCTCTCTCTCTTCAGTTTGTCTCTCTGTCTCCTAGTGTCGCAATTACTACTCCCCTCGCTCTCTCCCTCTCTCTCTCGCTCTCTCTATTCCCCCTCTTTTTCTCCACCTCCCCACTCCATTCCCCTCATCCTCCTCTCATCAAGTTTACCAAGTGCTCAGAGATCAGAGTGTTTAAATGCAAACGAGCTTCATTTCCAAACTGACGCCACAGCCCAAGTATGCCTCGCATACAACAGACTGAGCCCCGCTGAGAGGCTTCGACAACAGATGGATGGATGGAGATGATGGAGAGAGAGAGAGAGAGAGAGAGAGAGAGAGAGATGGAAATGGAGAGAGGAGTGGGGATTCTTGGAAGTAATGTGAGTATAAAATAGGATGCAGAGCAGAAGGGCAACGGAGCTCGTAGGTGTCGGGCGCCATTGACATTCCTGCCAGAGAAGAAGTGATGAACAAGCCATTGTGTTGTTAGTCATAACATTCCTTTCTACGTAGTATTTTCCTTCTGTAATATTATACACTAATATTATACACAGTGCTGAGTCTGTTGTCACAAAGCTTATTTTCGTTTGTGAGTGGAGTGCTGCTCTGTAGTTTGTATCTGAGCTGTGTAGTTTCTGATGATTCCGTATATTATTGTAATGCATTCATTGGAAATAAAAAAAAAGGTGTTCATCATTTCAGAGTCTCAAATGACAGCAGGGATGTGGCCAATTTGGGAAAATAAAAACTGGTCATTAACAAATGTTGGGTAAAGGAGGGGATTCAAATATTGTACATATCAATAATAGCTGTTTAATGAATACAAACAAGAGGGTCATGTCAGACTCACCACTGTTTAATTTAAATATGAATTTTATTTTCAAATTAGTTCCAATTGCACATACTTTGCTGTTTGTTTGTTTTTTTTAAATCGGTGTTAAGCTACCGTAAGAAAAACAGCACTTCCTGCAGATGTTTCACAACTTTACATCTAAGAGGATTGATTGAGGAACTAGATGGAGTTTGCAGTTTTCAGATTGCCATTTTCTTCTGGACACTTCTCATTCATGTTATCTTGAATTCAAATGTTATTTTTGACCTAAGAAACAGCAACTGAGAAAACTGTCTCACCATAATGTCTGATCATGTGATATGATTGAAAGCTCCAACAGCTTCTTAAATAATATTATGTTAAGGTAAACTGTGAGTGAAATAATCAATCAACACCATGACTGAGTATTTTCACCTTGAACTGCAATGAATCAATGACAGTCTCATAAAAAACAGATTCAGGGATTCATACGTCACAAACCTCAGGAACCAATCCTGTCAACTTGTGGGGACGGGGGGCGGGGCTAAATAAACCTGAAATCTTCTCAGTACAGAGAGAGAGAGTTAGCATTAGCACAACCACTGACACTGTGTCAGCCACTGCCACTTACAAGCTAACTCACAAACCCGCTCTGATCCGTCTGCTAGTCTCTGGTTCTGGTCTCAGACTCCTCATCTGAGTCTGGGTCTGACTGAGGCTCAAACATGAGGCTGAGTCTCTCTGATGTTTCCTCCTCTAACCATCTTGATGCTCTCTGCTCTTTCACCTGTCGCCGAAACCTTGTCAGTACAGAGAGCAAGAGTTTGCATTAGCACAGCCGCTAACTTCTGTGTCAGATACTGCCAGTTACAAGCTAACAAACAACATAACCAAGTAACTACACTTAAAGTTCTGATACAACTTCTAGTTGCCGATTTTGGTCACAGTAAAGCACCTGTCAAGCTAGCGCACACAGCGCTGATATAGATTTCTCAATGAGGAAGTAAGAGTAGATGTGTTTACAACCCCAGTTTTTTTTGGGTTTTTTTTGGGGGGGGGGCAAAAATATGAACAAAATATTAATCATAGCATAGTATTTTAACATAGTTAAAAACATGTCTGGAGAGGAACTTTAAAAGCAGAAATAAAGGATTTTTTTTCTACATCCCAGCAAATATTTGAGAATTTGTTATGTGAGTCACCATGCAGCCCCTGATCTGTCCCACACACATGGTTATCTATCACTTCTTTTCCTTCTGACTACTCTGTTCGGGAAATGTGTGGCCATTCACCTCCTACCATCAACGCACACACACACACACACACCTGACAGTGACAGAGGCCTTACATCACTGTTCATGAGCTGCTGTAAAACTACCCTGGAGGCCCTGTGTGTGTGTCACAGTGAGTGTATAGTTCACTAACATGCCTTGTAGTGAGCTGCTTGTCCCCTCCTGCTCCCCTCCCTCCTCCTCCTCCTCCTCCTCCTTTTCTTTCAGTCCCTCCTACTGCAGAATGTATGCAAGGTAATGATGAGAGCCACCCCTCCTCCCTTCATACTTAGTTTGATAGACTTGTCTGTCCTCCTCCTCCCTCTCCCTCAGTCTATTTGGGCCCAGTGTGTGTGCTAGGTAATGATGCAGCTGGGCCATTAAAAGCAGGGGGCTATTTGACAGCGCCCCACGCTTTCACTTCCCTATACCCCCCTCCCTCCCACACACACACACACACACACACACACACACACACACACACACGCACACACACAGTGCCTGAAAGGACCCAAATGAACTCCCACAGGAGTAAATGGAGCCATCGCCCTAACACTGAGTATTTCCCTCTAGATGAGGATTGTGCATTTGTTTTGAAAGAAGGAGAGAGGGAAGGAGGGAAGGAGGGAGGCTGTGGAGAAACAGAGAGTTGATGTTAGGTCTCTCTCCCTCTTTCTGGTAAACCACAGACTGCCTTTCTCTTCGCTCTCAGCCACCCTCCCTCTCCATCTTTTGGAGGTTGTGTATGCACGTGTTTGAAGTCTGTCCATTTGTCTTAGGGGATTGTGCAGAGCTTGTATTGACCATTGAGTGTGTGTGTGTGTGTGTGTGTGTGTGTGTGTGTGTGTGTGTGTGTGTGTGTGTGTGTGTGTGTGTGTGTGTGTGTGTGTGTGTGTGTGTGCGTGTATGCGTGTGTGTTGGTGGAGGGGGACTAAAGGTGTTAAAGGCTCTATGTGAATGGTCTTCATACGTCAGTTGCAGAGGTTGGCAGGGCGATACTGAAAGTCCTGGGTGGTCCAGTGTTTTCATTTAAAATACCTGCCATTCATACACACATTTGTCTACTGTAAGAGATGGGTGGGCCGTTGGGTGTGTGCATGCGTGTATACACACGAGTGTATGTACAGTGCAAGTTTAACTTTACAACTAAAGTAAGGTACAGAGATGTTAGGGATAAACTAAGTTTATATCTACAATTAGAAGTTAGATCAGATCAGATTACATAAAGTCTCCCCTGAAGAAAATTGGGTTATAGGAATTATGAAAGTTGGCCTTTGACCTTTTGGATATGAAATGTCATCACTTCATTCTATCCTTATAGACATTTGAGTTAAATTGTGTCATAATTAGTGTATGAATTTGTGAGTTATGAGGTCACTGTGACTTTGAAGCTTGACCTTTGACCTTCAACATCTAATCTGTTAATCTTTGAGTCCAAGTAAATGTTTGTGTCAAATTTGAAGAAGTTCCCTCAAGGTGTTATTGAAATGTCGCGGTCAAACCTTGAGGCAGATGAGCTACAACAGCAGAAGACGTCAGGTTCCTCTCCTGTCACCAAGAAACCTGTGCTGTTTTAAAGGCAAAGGGTGGTTGCACCAAACACTGATGTTTTTCTGTACATTGTAAGATGCTAACTAATAGATAAAATCTATTCATGGCATTATTTCTGAAAGCATCCTCACTTTAATTTTTGTCCCTAAAACTGCACAGTACCTTATTGTGTACACACAACAGAGTCTACTATCAACATGGTTCATGTATTTAGCACCCCATCAACATAACATAGGATTTTATCAATACCCAGGGGGGGATAATGACTGAAATCACATTCTTAGGTCATGTGATGACAACTGATTTCCATTTCCATTTCCATGACAAACCAAGCAAAGACATCAGATACAATTGAAAGCCTTGGAAATAGCTAGTAAGTTGGCAATGACTTAAGATAATTTGGTCTAAAATGTCTAAGTCTAAGTATAAAATTAACTTTAATGCTCAGAGAATCCTGACAATCTTTTCTATCAGGCAGAAAATCCAAACAACAAATTGATTGAATAAAACTTGTGTATATATTTTTGTGTATTCTACATAGTACCACCGACATACTAGCAACTGTTGTGTGAATGTGTGTGAGTCAGCATGCTAGCAGATGTGGTGTTTAGCTTCCATTAGCATGCAGCTAGGTAAATTTATGTAGATAATTTTCTTAGCATATTTCCATCCTTAGTTTGATACTGAACACCTTGAATAACAAGTCTCTCTGGAGGATAATCTAGTCATTACACAATTATGTTCAAATGAAGAGTGACTCCTTACAGAGAATTACTCCATCCATGTATTTACATACATTACTGTTCGTCTGTATTGTCTATAATATGAGGGGGGAAGTGTTGTGTGCTCACAGTGAGGATCCTGCTGGAGAGATAAATGTCTCTTTCATCTCATGCAGTGGGTCTGCTGGTTGTTGTGGTGCTGGTGGGTTCACATGAAGGCATCACTGTACTTAAATGTCCTCAAACTTTGCGTCAAGCTCCCTCCCAACATGCTGTTTTAATTTTTTTTTCAAGCCTAGTCACCTCACAAAACCCACGGCTTGAGGATCAAGGCTTTTGCATCTATGAATATAGAAATGTCACAGATTTTTGCATGATGATTCAACAATGATTATTGATTCAACATGATGCTGAAGAATGTAGTTTGTCTTTCAAATAATTTTTTTTGAGTGATGCTCAGGTGCACATTAAGCATTATCTTTGGCAGGAGATATCAACCGTGGCTGGCTGCATTCTTTTCACATTGTCTGTCCATCCAACCAGGGTCTCCACTCTTTCATTGCCAACTTGACAGCCAGCATCTCCCAGTTTCCCACGTCATAGTTCCTTTCCGATGGGGACAACTTTCTGGAAAACGAGGCACACGGGTGAACCATGTTGACTTTGGGGAAACGTTGTGAAAGAATTGTCCCCACCCCTCACATCTGAAGCATCAACTTTGACGTTGAATTGAAGTTTTTGGGTTTGGTGAGAGTGGTGTTTCAGGACAATGAAGGCTTCTTGGGTGTTCCACAGAAACTTAGAACCAGGACTTGTAGTTCCTGTAGCAATTCCTTTAGAAGTTAGCAAACCGCACAAATATCTGTAGTTGCTTTCAGTCAGAGGGCATTGGCCAGTCAACAACTGCACTACATTTAACAGGGTTTGGATATTTCCAGGCAACACAATGAACCCCAGGAAGGAGACAGACTTCTGGTGAATTTCGCATGTCTTCACCTTGACAAACAGATGATTCTCCAACAGCCACTGAAGAACCTGCCAGACATGCTGCCCGTGCTCCTCTTCACTCTTGGAAAAAATTAGAGTGTTGTCCAGGAAGACAATGCAAAGCAGTTAAGCATTTCACAAAGAACATTAACTAGGGACTGGAAGGTCTCAATAAGTATTCTAAAGTACTTGTCACAGTTCAAAGGTGGCAGAGATGAGTGGGAGGGAGTAAATGTTTTTAATGACAACGTCATTGAGACCCCTGTAGTCAACACACACCACAGAGTCTTGTCCTTCTCAATGCGGTCAGTGGTTTGGAGATGAAGAAGGCTGGGTGATGGCAGCAGCCAGGGAGCTCTGGATGTGTTGAATCATTACCTCTCTCTCCGGACAGAGAGTAGAGGTAGCCTTTGTGAGGAGAAACCCATGTGAAAAGGTCGATGATGCACTCATAGGGTCTACAAGGTGGAAGGAAAGAAGCATGAGCTTTGTTAAAAACTTCCTTCCAATCTGGCTAAGCAGAAGGGATGCCATGCCAGATGGATCAGGTAACTCTGAGGAAGAGTTAACTGATGTAGGGAGAACAGTGGGAGAGGCAGATTGGAGACAAGATGAGTGGCATTGACACTTCATACTCTTGTGGGAGTGTTAAGGGGGTTATGGGGGTTTGACCAACCAGTCTACATGTGTTTTGAGGACTGGGAGAAGGCTTACAACCATGTCCCCTGGGTGCTTTGAGGGGTATTGTCCAAGTTTGAGGCCATGGTTCTCTGCTGGAAAACCATAGATTGCTGCTCTAAATGAAGGAGTTAAAGTACCTCAGGATCTTGTTCACAAGTGATGCCAAAATGGAGTGCAAGATGGACAGACGGACTGGTGTATCATCAGCAATAATGCAGAAGTTGTACCGAACTGTTGAAAGGAGCCAGTTGAGGGGGTTTGGGCAGCTGATTGGGATGCCTCCTGGGCACCTTCCTATTAAGGTTTTCCAGGCATGTCTAAGTAGACCCAGAACTTGCTGGAAGGATTACATATCCCATATGGCCTGGGAACGCCTCAGGATACCTCAGGAGGAGCTGGAAAATGTTGCTGGGGAGAGGGATGTTTGGAATACCCTGCTTGTATGAATGGTGACCACCACAGGCTTTTAAATTACACTATTTCACGGGACAGTTTTGGAAGTGCTGCTAATATACAACTATAGAAGCAAATCATTGCTATTAAATTTTGAATTATATCAGCAACTGAATACCACATCTTGAAATTTTATCACTTCTGAATTCTTTAGTGAATTTACCACAGATTTTATTCCACTGAAATATTAGACTTTTAAGTTGTTCAATTTCAAAAACTTATATATTGATATATATATATATATATATATATATATATATATATATATAGTATATATTTTAGGGTTCTCAAATTCACCTCCCTAATATTCAAAAGCCGTATTTAAGTTGCTTGATTAGCTCAAATCAGATTGAAAAATTCAGATCAAGTCAAGACATAAGGGATGGATGGCACATGAATTCTCTATCTGAGTTGAGCTCTAAGTTGAGAACCCTAAAATAAATATAAACTGGAAATCAAGTTTTTGGAATTGTATAACTTGAAAGTGAAAATTCAGAAAAATGTTTTTCAATTATTTCAGTGAAATAAGTTCTGTGGTATTTAGATTTCAACAGCAAGTATTCCATAGTGATTAAAGGTCAAAACCTTGTATTCAGTTGCTGATGATATGTTTCCAATTATTATGCCAATGATTTGCATCTATTCACAACCAGATGCATTATCCTCACCCCCAGCCCTCCAGACACGCGCACACATGCTCTTTCTCCCCCTCATTCCCTGCACACTCGGTCCCCCTCAAAGTATCAGTGAGGATTTGCCCTTGACTTAGATGATAAGGACAACTTAATAATTCATTAAATGAATGGTCTTGAAGAAATGTCTTTCATATTGAAAATATTTGAAATACAGATAAATGTGTGCAGTTTACTTAATTTAAGTAAGTTATAAACTGTACACTCGCATTCATTCGCTAATGATGCCATAGGGAATGAAAAACTCAGGAGGTTATTTTCGATGTCTACACTTCATTTTGTCCTGTTTTACTTTCTACAGTCCAAAACAGAGCTTTTTATGTGATGTTGCATTCAGTTCTGGAAGATTATGTGTGAATTATTTATGATCCAAAAATGTGATAACAGAAGTTAAAAATTAGGAAAGCTGGAAACTGACATTCTTTTATACTAGCGAGGGAAAATAAGCTCTACAGGGTGCTTCTCTTCTTTTTTATATCAGACTGGTGCACAGGCCTAGATTTTAACTGGATGCTATTCAACCCTGGAACTGTGTATGTGTGTGTGTGTGTGTGTGTGTGTGTGTGTGTGTGTGTGTGTGTGTGTGTGTGTGTGTGTGTGTGTGTGGAAACAGAGTGATAATTATAACTGTCTGACACCTCTGGGTTCCCAGACTGGGAGGCCTCACAGAACAGCAGTCAGTCAGTCAGCCGCGTGCCTGGGAGTTGTGTGTGTGTGTGTGTGTGTGTGTGTGTGTGTGTGTGTGTGTGTGTATGTGTGTGTACTCGTGCGTGTGTGCCATGTTTCCATCTGCATCCCTCACTGTCACATTGCCATGGAGAAACAGAGAAAGTCCCCATGGACACCACTCAGCCACAAAATGTCATATTTCTCTCTCTCTCTCTCTCTCTTCTCTCTCTCTCTCTCTCTCTCTCCTCAGCACCTAGGATGTCAAACACTTGTGATGTTAAAAATGGGGGTTTGGTATGCAAACCAAAAGCTACTGTTGCTGGACTCCGGTGTGTCTGCAATGACTCTGCTTGTGTGTGATCCTTCATTGAGAATCCAATGATTTATCAGATCAGAAGGTGACAGTGTGACATTTGATTGGCGTCTGTGTCAGTGAACTGTCACTTCCATGTAGGGAGTGAACTCTCATATCTCTGCTGTCCAACGGCGTTCCATCTCAATCGCATCCAGCTGCATTACTGCTGCAGACATTTTCTAACACTGTAAAAACTTTATTGATCCGGGGAATGTTGACTGAGCAGCATATTATCCTGCTTCACAGTCACCCACTGCTGACTTCAAACTAAAGTTTCCTTCTGTTGGCCACTGAGCAGCTCAACAGCAGCAGTGCAGAGTTGAAAGATAACTCAGGTTTATTACAACTTACACTGTTACATATTACACTGGCTATTATTAGGAGTGACTTGGTGAATTCTTAACAACTCCTTATGAAAGGGTCAATTCAGTTTCTCCTTAGAGACAGTATTTATATTACTATCCAACTTATCACTTAAAGCCTCAATAAGTCTCTTTTTTGACATTTAACATTTGCATAGTACACAGGAGTAATGCTCACACATCAAAACTTTGTTTCTAAACCCAACAAAACTAAAACAATCCTGAGGATTTAACTTGCCAAGAGAGGAGAAGTGCGGCGAAGCATTTAAGATGAAAATGTCATTCCTGGAGTTCTGTCTGCTTCTGCATGGCAACCTTTCAAATGCCAACAAACAATATACTGTAGCAGTGTTTTCAGGTGCACAATAGTTACTGTA
Source organism: Seriola dumerili (assembly GCF_002260705.1). NCBI lineage: Eukaryota > Metazoa > Chordata > Actinopteri > Carangiformes > Carangidae > Seriola > Seriola dumerili. The sequence continues at coordinate 1,118,818 of NW_019174446.1, read as the reverse complement.
TTCATTTAGCACTTTTCCTAGTCCTACTTGTCCTAAATCCAAATGTTTTGACATGTCATAGTTTCAGAATTCTTTCATAATAGTGAAACAATATAAAGATGATTTGTTCATTGTACATTAACTATGAATAATTTCACTAATGTATTGTGGAAAACTTCCAGGACCTGCCCAATTACAACCTTTTAAACATTAAGAAGAATAAATTCTATGAGATTTTATTTATGGTTACAACCCAGTGACTCACCTGTTATAGCACATACAATTTAGGCTTAGTTTTTTAGTATTTTCAGACTATTTTGTGAAGTATAATAAGGTTTTGTTTGGTACAAAATTAANAGTGACTCACCTGTTATAGCACATACAATTTAGGCTTAGTCTTTACTGCAGCGGCCTGGGTTTAAATATTTATATTTTTGGTGTGGTGATATTTTCAGACTATTTTGTGAAGTATAATCAGGTTTTGTTTGGTACAAAATTGCTATACCTGTAGCCTGTTTGCTACACACTATGATGCAGCATACAGACTAACGAATCCTGGTTCGTAGTGGGAGTCCACTTAGTGAACCTATTAATGTGTGATTGTTTGCCCTGAAATACTGCAGTCTTTGTTTGATTATTTGTTTTAGACACCTGACAACAACAGCACAACTTCACCTACTTCCAAGGTGCATGGAGAAAGGAAAAAAGTCTAAAGGGAGGTCAAAACTCCAGTTCTTCTGTTTACTGCAAGATATTATAGATATTTGAGTACGCCCTAACATCTCCAGAGAGTCTGGCGGTGTATGAAAGGGTCAGATGAGCAGACAGGTTAAGAAATGTTGTTGTGTTCCCTGATCTGATGAGTACAATGTTATCAGCACTAGTAGAGGTATAACTAAGAAAATAAGACTCAAGTATGTGAAACTTAAATGTTGCATTAAGTGATTTTGTGCAAGACATCTAAATGTTTTTAGGAAATAATGGTGGACAGTGTTTCTAATTAACTTTCTACCTAGTTTTTGGTGTTTTCTGGCAGCTGAGCTGGAGCAAAATGTTGAATATCCAAATTGGCAGTGGAGCTTGAGTCCAACGTTATGTGCAGAACAGAGGGAATAACACCTCAGGATTAATCTTCAGGATTAATCTTAATGAAAACATAATGATGAATGACATTATAAAATAAATCATGAATTTTGCCTGCTGTTTTCCAGCAGACATTTACTGTATTTGAGCATTTGTATGCTTCATGTTTAGACTTAATTTTTCTTCTGGCTAAAGACTGTGAAAGATTAAAGTCAGTATCAAAATGTTCTGACTATTAACCGGTTTAGTTCTTCAAGCTGCTCAAGCTGTAAATTACAGAGACTCTGCAGTAGTTTGTAATAGAGGAAAGAAGAAAAACGACAGAACTGAAGTTTGGCTCTCGACATTGGACGGCAGCAGTCAGCACAAAATTTAGCTGACAATATGGTAATATCATCCGAGTCCCACTGCACCTAAAGTAGTTGACAAAACTAACATATAAAACAATGTTGATTACAGAGCTAATCAGAGTGTCCATTCCTTGCTGCCAAATTAGCAAGAAGGTTTGCTCAGCATCTTTGAGAAATAACATAAAACATATTTAGAGAATTAGAGAGGTAACACAAAAAAGAAGGACAAAAAGCAGCAGCTATAACGCTTTTCTTTTTAGTTAACTGCTTGTAAAAATTCAAGAGTAAGAGAGAAAGCTAGTATTACTTAAATTACCACAAGATATCATTTGAGTTTTGCTGTGTCATTAATGTTAGCTAGCTAGACTAGCTGACCTTCCATGTTCAATCTAGCCACATTACATGTTTACAGTTTCCCTTAGCTCCACTCTCATCTCATTGTTTTGGTTTTTTATTTTATTTTTTGGCTCAGTCTTGGTTAATTGTGGTGCAACATGCATCTGTTTCAATGAAAAAGCTCTAATATACCCTTTACATGCTAGCTGCCCAGAACAAAAAGTCGGAACGAATGTTAGCAACTATTAGTGACTAGAGGGTGAACAAAGTGGAACATTTAGCAGTTAAAGAGGCAGACACTTCCTTCAAGAGTTTGTATGTACTGTATGTGCATCTGTGTATGATAAATACAACTCTTTTTCTACTTTTCTCAAAAGGAAAGTTGAAAAATAGCCTCTGCTGAGCCCTGGTAACCAAATATCTCATTCATAAAGAAAAACAGAATACCAAATTATAACCAACTGGTCACAGTGAATGGCCATGGATAACAGCACTGTGCTTAGAGGCTTCAGATTTAACAACTTAGTCTTCATAGCCTTCAGATTTGTCATGTGTCGGTCAGGGTTTCTACTCACACCCACCTGACCTGTTATTTATTATTATTGCTATAAATAAGTGTATGAATGATAAGAATGAGAAAACAGATGAGAAGTAGCAGCTGCTGCCAGCTGTGCATCTTTCAGCACCACAGAGGCATGGAGAGTGGCAAGGAGAGAGGGAGGTGCTCTTTATTTAAGTAATAACAAGTACTTTATTGCTGATAGAGAGAGAGAGAGAGAGACGATTTTACTACTCCACCTTCCTGTGTGAAATTAGCACACCTTCACATTCCAGAGTGCTACAGTTCATACATTAGTTAACTGTTTTGTTTTCCGTTTTACAAAGGAAAACTAAGTCACTTGTGTGTGTCTCAAAGAGAGGACTGACTGTGACTCTGGGAGAGAGAGAGGAAGAGAAGTTGGACTAGTAATCGCGTAATCATCATAAGTGCGTGGCAACGCGGTCAATAACAGGGTTACTGCGAAAGACATTCTACTATTACTACTGCATGAGTGATGAGGCGTTCAGGTGGCTACGTAAATCTGGTGATTTGAGTGCAGTGCTGCCACGCATGGATGGCCACAGCAGGAATAGACACAGAATTGTGTTAATTAATGGAGACAGATGATCGGAAAATGTAATGTAATGAGCGAATAAACACATTCACACACACACAAAACATTGACATATTTATATCATGTTTTTTATGTCAGGAACCTTAATGTATGGAAAAAAATATAATCTGTAACACAAAAGAGAACAATTTTTTAGAGCTTCCCCTTAATGTCTCATGAGAGCCTTTCAAGGGAGCTCATGTCCTTTTCAGGGGAGCCAAGCTCCCCTTAGCTCCCCCATAATTCGAACCATGGCCTCAGTCAGAGTCAGAGTTTTTGAGGAGTTTGAAACCAAACCATTTTGTGACCAAAATCAGCAACTAGAAGTAATTTCAGAACAGTACAGTGTAGTTAATAAGTTATGTTGTTTTTTTAGCTTGTAACTGGCAGTGGCTGACACAGTGTTAGCAGCTGTTCTAATGCAAACTCTTGCTCTCTGTAATGACAAGGTTTCGGTGACAGGTGAAAGAGCAGAGAGCATCAAGATGGTTAGAGGAGGAAACATCAGAGAGACTCAGCCTCATGTTTGAGCCTCAGTCAGATCCAGACTCAGAGGAGGAGTCTGAGACCAGAACCAGAGACTAGCAGATGGATCAGAACTGTTAGTGTAGTTAGCATCTTTTATTTGTTTATGTTGTTTGTTAGCTTATAACTGGCAGTGGCTGACACAGTGTTAGTGGTTGTGCTAATGCTAACAAGGTTAAAACATGATTTTCATCAGAGGGTCTTTAATCTGTTGTTGCAACACGTCTGCAGCAAATATTTAGTTTGAAATAATGTGGACTGATATGTTGTTAAATCCGCAGCCTCTGAGAAGTGGCGCACCAGAGTGCAGTGCTGTAGCATCTCATGTTTTATCCTTGAAACACAATGCAGTGCAGTGTGTAATGTTATTTGTGTAATATTTTTTACTACATAATGTGACCATGTACGAAGTAAGATACATTAGAATTATTGCATTGGTTCGATACAATGATGATATAAATGGTTTCACCAAATAATCATTATGGCAACTACCTAATGGAAAATCATGCATACATACATTAATGATGAAAGCAGATAAAATGAGAATTATGAAACATACTATGTTATTAATGTAAACCACATTTGGTAAACATCTGGTTTTCATGGTTCTTCTTAGTGGTGTCCGAGTTGTACAAATCACGCACAGACGCTCACACATACACACATGTGGGACTTTTAGTAAATAATCATACTAGCATATGTGTGTGTGTGTCTCATCCTCTGTGTCCCTTTTCACCCCCCATACACACAGAAATGTCGCCTATGGCAGAAATGCGCGCACACACACACACACACACACACACACACACACACACACACACACACGGACACACTTAATGACAAATACCATTCATCATTGTAATTAAAAAGAGCAGGATGTCCATGTAAGAAATGAGACAAATTCTCCTCTAATCTCATTGTGGAGAGAGAAGGGAGTTCCACCAAACAAGCCCATAACACTGTCACCTCCCTTTGTCTCTCTCTCTCTCCTTCTCTCTCTCTCTCTCTCTCTCTCCCCAACACACACACACACACACAAACAATCCACACACACATCTATCTCCCTGGCTCCAGTCTTCTTTCTTCGTCTGTATGACTCTCTTTCCCTCTCTCTCTGAGTTGTTCTTTTTGGACAGAGTTGCGCTGCCCTTTTCAAAGTTATTGTGAACGCCTAGGGCTCTCATTAGTATTCAGCTTAACACTGGTTCTCTTTGTTTCAAGGAGAAATTGCCAACTCTTAGGCTAAATTTTGCAATAAGACACTGGCAAATGGTCCAGAGCCCAGACAAAAACGATGCGATTCACCTGAGTACACCTCTTTCTTTCTTTCTTTCTTTCTTTCTTTCTTTCTTTCTTTCTTTCTTTCTTTTTCAAACCCATCTTCACAGCCACCCCCCTTCAGTGGATCCTGTTATGAATCGATTAGGTGGAGGTTATTGTTGTCATGAGCTGCTTTGGAAATTAGTTTTCTTCTGAAATTGGATTTTGGTTGGCTCTCATTTTTCACATGCAGGCAAAATGTTACTCTGCATCTCCTTGCAGTTAGGCTAATTGGTGGTCCTGTTTCATCATCTGCTAGATAGGCTGGGACATTAATGGGACTATAGTAATGAGCAGTTCAGGATTTAATTATTTTATATATATGAGTTCTATTTTAGTTGTACAATAAGTGCAACCTAGTCCTCCAACCTAAACAACCATATAGGTTGATTGTCCCCACCGTCGGATACAACCCCTAGGAGCATACCAGCAGCAGGCGAACTCGACCTTTGTAATCATGGTTTATAATAATAAACATGTGGTTAAAGTCGTGCAAGGTCCTTCCTTAAGGTTAGAGGAACATTGTTGTCTTGGTTACAATAATAAACACATGAGCTGTGTCTCAATTCAATAAAAATTCGGCACAGAAACGCGTTCTTCGTTTCCCAGCAAACAACCCAACCTATCCCAAGATGCATGCCAGTGATGAATCACTACTCAAAAAGAGAGCAGGGCAGACAGGTTAAACAGCCACCAAGGATACAGAAGAAATCAACCGTAGACCAGACTGTCTCACTTTGGAGGCCACGCCTTTGTCCTCCAAAGGATGTGGCCCCTGCATTGGGACACAGCAATGGCTACGGTTGTGGAACAACTCTGAATATCAGTTTCACATGGGAAACAACCAGCCGCCTCCTGTGTTACGTTAATATATCCGTCCACCCAAACCTCCTCCTAACAATCTTTTAGTCGTACCAAGTCACCTAACTTCCTCCTACGCTCCCACAATGATTACGACAGCTGCTATAGGTCGTCTAACAATTAAACTCAACAATGGCTCATAATAAGCGACTTATTCAGACAACCTATGGGGTCATTTTTTACAGGAAGACAGGAATATTTAGTGTTGCCAATGGGCCACCTACTGGCAAATTAAATCTTCTCATGGGCAACAGAGAGGAATCAGGCTCAACGGTTGCAGCACAGCTGCTTTAGAGAAAGAATCCTTGTGGTGTTCTGCATCTTTGACCTACTGTGAGTAGTGTCCTACTTGTTCTTCTTTAGGGGTGTTTACTTATGTACCATGTAATATTGTCTATTTTTACCCTGACCAGGTATGGCACTGTGTAAATACAATACTAACTATGCCACAGGTTAATGTCCCTCTTTCTTGTCTTGGTTCTTGTACACTGATATTCACATTTACATTGTAGATGTTCAGGTTATATTGTTGTTTTCTCCTTTAGAATGGCTAAAATGTGCAATTACTTGGCTAGCTCTCGTTCAGTCTGATTTTTTTGAGTTCATTAAATGTGTCTGCCTAAAATCACCTGGTGTCACTCTTGGTTTCTTAGATCAATCAACACGTGCACACACATTTGTACTTGTATTTTTGAGAGGACACTTGTTAACTTGTGTGTATGTATGTACTTGTAAATGCTACATAGTGAGGACCAAAAGAGGGATTTTCCCTAAGAGGACATTTTAGGACAGTGAGGACATTTCTGACTCTCTGAAACACCTACTTGGTTTTAAGGTTAGGGTTAGAATTAGGTTTAGGTTAGGGTCAGGGGATTGAGAATGCATTATGTCAATGACGGGTCCCTACAAAGACAGCCGTGCAAGTGTGTGTGTGTGATTGTGTGTGTGTGTGTGTGTGCATGTGGGGGTGCATGTGTGTGTGTGTGCCATGCATGTGTAACTTTCTGCTGTCTCTAGTAGAAAGTCTGCACTAAATCTGTCTGCAAAGACAGCACAGAGTTCTGCACATACTCTCTCTCTCTCACACACACACACACACACTCTCACACACGCTCACACACACACACACACACACACACACACACACTCCTCTCTCCTACATGATTTTGAACTTGAGAATCAATGATAGGGCAGGTCTAGCCTGTGATGCTCTCTGATATTGACTGAGATGTGTGGGTGCCTGAGGTGGTATATGTATCTGTAAATGTTGTGATGGATTTGCAGCATCCTGTAATTGCTGTTTCAGTTTTTTAAGCACAGAGAGAAAGAGAGAGAGAGAGAGAGAGAGTCAGTACAGACTTACACACAGACAGTTCAGTAGTGATGATGACAGAGCTCTGTCTGCAGGAGGTCTAAACTGTGGCTCGGCATGTCCTCAGAAATATCTGGAAACTTTTATGCAGTGACTGATTAAATTAAAATTCAAATCCAGAGAGGATTAATTACTCTTTGAAATTATTTGATTTGGCTCTGGAATTTGCAGATTTGAAAGTCCACGTGACCGTAGTTTTATGGTTTTGAATTATCTTGCATTTGTTTCCTAAACCTGTGTTTGGAAGGAAAATGGTTATACCTAAATCCAAAGTCCATCAGCCTTTCCAATAAAAACAAGCAAAAGTACCATGATTAGAGTTTTTTTTTCTTGCTCTACTAATGAGAAAACTTGATCTCAGACTAAGAGCAATTCACACATCCAATAGGACAACTTTGGATCTGCGCAACCTCAGCCGGAAGCAGGAAACCAGGGCCCCCCCCCCCCCCCCCACTGGAGCCAGACCTAGGAAGGGAACTCATCAGCAAATGTCTGGTTGCCGCAACCCATGTCGGGCACAGCCTTAAGAAATAACATTGTGCCATCACCCTGTGGGTCCATCAGCTGCAGGGATAGGCACATTAGGTGGTGAGTCGCAATACCTGTTCTGGCAATCTGAGAACCTGCTGGTGGACATCAGTGAGGAAGGAGATTGTCGAGCTGAAAAAGGAGGCCTTTCAGGATTTGGGAGTGGCAATGATTTGGCGCTGGTGATGGATGGGTAGAAGGAGGTTCTATTGAAAAAGAATATCGGCCTATTTTATTTTAAAAAAAAAACAGAACAAATGAATGTCAACTAGTTCATTCTTGGAACTGTGAACTTAGTTCAAAATTTTAAAAAATGAACTATAAACGTGAACTCGTTCATTTTCATCTGTATGAACTGAACTTTGAACTAGTTCTTTTAAGGTGTGAACTGGCACAACACTGGCTACGACCCATCAGTGTTCTTGGGGAGCTGTGTACATATTCTCTGCAGAACTGAGGTGGTTTGCGGCCAAATGTGAAGCAGCAGAACTGAAAAATCCAGGCTTGTGTCAAATGATAAATAATCAAAGCAAGTAAACGCAGTTATCTATAGTGTAAAAAATATAGACATAAAAAATGTCCTGGTTGACAATGTCTAAAAAGTCTGTTATGAACAGAGCTCAGGATACAATATGTTTCACACCATTTTTGTATTTTCAAACATCAAAATCAATAGTAGTCAACCCAGTAGTGTCAGACTTTACTAGCTTGAGTTTGCTTGATTGAACTCAATGGCACGACCCCACCATCTTTGCTTTCAATAACATTTCAAATATGATGTGCAGAAAGACCTTTTTGCTAGTATGAGATAATAACAACAGAAAATAGCTAAATGAAATACTAACAGTAATCATCAAAAACTGTTGGATCCACTTCATTTCGTTGTTCTTACATCCCTGCACAACATGACCTGACAATCTGAAGCCAACGCTAAAGAAGTTAAAGGATTCATGTGGGAAATGTTGTGTTGTTTGTGTATTGGTATGCCATGTTCCTTCGTCTCCCTGAGTGTCATACCTTTGGCGGCAGCGGTGTGGGCGGCAACTGTGTGCAGTTTCCAGGGTGACAGACTGATCATTATGGGCTGTGGGACGCCATCATCTCCTCTTTACGGTCCAGATGTTCGTCAGAGACTGACTGAGATGGGAAGGACATGAGGGTGTCTGTCTGCGTGTGTGTGTGTGTGTGTGTGTGTGTGTGTGTGTGTCTGAATGAACGTCCTTGCTTGTTTGACTTTGTAAGTGTTTTATGTCTGTGTGACTGCTTGTGCGTACGCCATCCTTTTTCTGTGTGTGTGTGTGTGTGTGTGTGTGTGTGTGTGTGTGTGTGTATCCCTCTCCCTGTGTATGTGTGTGGCAGCAGCTGCATAGGGAACGCCAAAAAGAGTGCTGATGAGCAGGCAAAGAGTTGCTGACTGAGATGCAGAGCTGAGCTTCATGGTTGGAGGACAAAACGCAGTATGATACAAACACACACACACACACACACACACACACACACACACACACACACACACACACACACACACACTTGTGTAAACAGATTTTACAAGCACACACACACATACACATCATTTTTGGCACACATGGGAATATACGCTAGACATGTACTCTCTCTGTTCTGCACATTAGTTAGAGTGGTCCTTTAATCAGGGTACAACCCCATGCTGAAGTGTCCTTGAGCAAGACTGAATCCCTTCAGCCACAATACATGTTCTGTAGCTGATGGTGACCTTTGACCTCCCTGTGGAGCTGAACATGCGGACAAAGGAGTAATATTTCCCTACATTAGTATTTTCAGTTTCAGTTTGAAAATGCATCATTACAAACCACGTTAGAACGTTCAGTCCTCCTATTGGTCAGATTGTCAGGCTGGAGCAGGAAGTAAAAACAGGAAGAAGGTTGGTCGGATCCAGTTCAGAACTCTTTCACACCAACAACGAACCACTCCAGAGTTCGTTTGGGACCGAGACCACCTCCTTAAAATGGTCTCCGTGCAATTGTTCTGGTCCTCACCTGAGTGCGATTACTGTTTCCACACCTGCCCAAACCAGTCGTACCAAGGGAAGGGAAGAAAGTGACCGTTAAGATTTCAAATATGTGTTCAGTTCATCTAAATAATGCCTGTTTGGAAATTTGCTCCAGCTGGCTGCCCAGCTCCTGAGATGACCGGCTGTCAGCAAATGTGCCGTCGCCCTGGTAGAAAAAGTGTTAACTCTGCGAGCCCTTTGGTAATTTACTGGTGGCTCTGTCGTCTGTAGTGTTTCGAAAATTCCTTTTGTAAGATGAAATTTGATCTGAGTTGACTTTTTAATATATTTTACAGTGTCATTTCCGTTTTTCTGCCTGTGGAGATTTGAGTTTCGATGAATTTGTCACAGTTCAGTGACTTGTTCAGTACTTTGTATTGAGAAACGGCTTATATCTTACTGCTGTCCAGCCGTTGAGATCCAGAGGAGCAAAGAGAGGAGTTAATAAAAATTTTTATAGCTATATGTTACAAACTTCTTTTGACCTGGGTTTTGCCTCTCAGGCTACATAGATGCTACTGTTCTATCCACTGCATCTTTCTCAGGTTTTTCAAGAAAATAATTGAATGTATCTTATTATTATTATTATTATTATTATTATTACTACTACTATTACTACTAAACACTCATGATACTAACACACTGACTACTATTAACCATGAAAGCCTGATAACCACTGCCACTTGTGGGCAGATCAGTTGTGCTGACAATCCAAGAGCTGACAACCCAGCTGTTGTTGCTGTCCAGTTCACAAACAGTAAAATATGCAATTTACATTTATCTACATTAAACACACAATGGATGTCAGGTGCAGTTGGTTACGAAGGTCATGATTCATTTATTTGAACTTTGTCCTCTGTACTGAACATCTGCCTTTCTCTCTCACCACCTGTTATCCCATTGTACTCATCATGAGGGATTCACACTTTTAATAGAAAATGATTGAAAGGCTCTGCCTGGGTGGCTGCATTTGGTCTGACTATACAGTATATTCTCACCCTGCTCTTCTCTCCTCTCACTGTCATTATTTTGCAGAAGGCTATGAGTCAGTAACAGCTATCATATACTCCGAAGTAAACTAACATCATTGTTGAAGCTCGGGCTACAGCTAATAATAATTTCCATTAACTTGTTCATACGTTTATTTTCTGTTCTTCTCTTTATAATATCCATTTATTTATATTTATGTATAATGTGATTTCTCATGGACACTAAAACCCAGGTGTGGGTGGAGTTCAGGGAGGGTTAGGGAGGCCATGGAGAAGGACATTCAGTTGGTCTCAAGGAGTTTCTGGCAAACCATCTGGTATCTCAGGAAGGGGAGGCAGGACTTGGCCCAGGCTGCTTTCAGTAGGGGAGGAGAGAAATGCTAACTCATCGTCCAGCTGAGGGAGCACTTTGAGGGACTTCTGAACATGACCAACATGTCCTCTGAGGAGGAGGCAGAATCTGAACCCTTGCCCACATCCACAGCAGAGTTCACTGAGTGGCAAGGCGACAGGAGTGGCTGAGATTCACTGTGAGATTCTTAAGACTCTGGACATTATAGGAACACCAACAACTGATAAGAATTTGCTGGTCAAAGGTTGAGGTCACTGTGACTGTAACTCAATCCATACACTAATTATGACACAATTTAACACAAATGTCCAATAGGATAAAATGTTGAAATCACAACATTTTATATCCAAAGGGTCAAAGGTCAACTTTACTGTGTCATTATAATGTTCTGCTAAAACACTTCTGGCCATTATTCACAGCTGTAACTGAGGAAGAGGGAAGAAAGGGTAAGAATGGTGACAATGAGATACAATAAAATGGATTTAAAAATCTATAATAACATTAGCAAACATAAAAACATAAGAAAATGAATAATAAAAGAACAGATAAAATAGAACAAAATCAAATTTAGAACATAATTACGATAAAATATTATATTATTCAATAAATATCTTTATTATTATTAATATATTTCCTGCAACTTGACTCTCAGTAGAGACATACAACTGTGAGGCGGTAGTATAGTTGTGCAATGCATGGGAAGAGAATCCATGGGATATCAGGCTTACTGCTGTTTCCTAGCTTGATTTTGACCCTTCAACTATCAGTCATATTGCAATTTATACCGCTAGCAAATCGGATGTAGTTACAGTACATGGGATTACCAGAGCTGCATCCCATGATCATGCAAACAGGGTTTGTGCTGTATGTTAGTTAGGAAACTAAACAGATAATCAAAATATAACATAACACACAGCAGAGTTTCAAAAAGAAAAAAAGAGTTTCAGTTTTTTTTGGTGTGTGGAAACAGTGTTAAGCAGCTGATTGTTTGTATTCGACTGTAAGTGCCTATTATTCAGCCTAACAAAATGTATATCAGGAATATTGTTGCCTGGCCAGCTTATTTGCCTCAAGTGCTGATTGATACTCTGAGAGCAGAATGAAAGAAAATAGCCTGAGCTCATAGTTTGAAATAATACAGAGAAAGGATAGGAAAAAAAAGTCTTGCACTCCCTCTTTCTAAATGCAGGCCTGTTTTATTGTGAATTAACTTGAAGTGGAACACAAGAGGAGGAAGAGTTTGAAATGCAGAGAGCAGAAGAAGGGCAGGGAGAGGGGAGAAAAAAGAGTTGAGAGGCTTAGAGACAGGAAGAGAGCAGAAAGAGTAGGAAGCATGGAGTCAGGGAAAGTAGTGGGGGGATTCTGAATCAGAGAGGAAAGAGAGAGATGCTGCGATAAGTACTGCAGAGAGGAAGTGGGGCTGTCAAGATAAAGACAAACTCAGACAGAGAGAGAAGGAGATTAGAGGCAGGCTTTGACATTTTCGAAGAACGATGAAGGAGAGAAGGAGAGCAAATAGAAAAACAAAAAGAAAGAGCAACAGAAAAAAGGAAAGACAGACCCAGAGAAAGAGAATGAGACCAAAGAAGTGTCTTCAGGGTGCCAGCCAGGAGGAAGTGCCAGTGGCTGTAACCATGGCAGTAGCAATGGTCACTATGGGAACCAACAGGGCGGCAAAAACAGAGTCCGGTCAACAAGGCCAGACTGACTCTATCCTTCCTTTTATCAGGGAAGAATTTAATGAAAGCAATATTCACTATTTGTAACCTTTTGATATTTTATCTGGAGTCACGTTATCTGTTCTTTTTTTTCTTTTCTTTTTTTTTACTTTGAATCCTACTTGGATGTCACGTGATGGAAATACATGTTATTTTTTTCCTCACTACTGCATTAGTGAAGGAAAAAAAATAACATGTAGGACATACAACCTGCAGCACATGTCCACACTTAAGGGATGATTGCTGTGACATTTTAAGGACAGATGGCGGAAGCTGCTGCTGTAGCTGTAGGTCAACGACTAGAGAGTTAGAGGGTTAGCTCCCTCCACTACTTACAAAAACTGTAGCACTTAGGCTGCCATTGGGATCTACAGTAAAAATCCTCCCAGCCCGCACGTATCCTGCAACACGGCTGCTCATCTGGGGAGTGGAGCAGTTGATGGAGTTCCCGTTAGAGGGTCCTGTATGTTATTATATCATTATTAATGCTTAAATGTTCTTCTGTATCAGCTTAGATGTTATTTTTCTTAACAAAGAAATGATGCGGCAGTTATGTTGCAGCTGATGAATCCACAACAACTGCGTACTCCAATCACAGCCAGGCAAAGAGTCAGACGACTTTCTTGTAGTTAAAAGCTGGGTTTGATCCACATTAAGGGTCTTAATGGTTGAACACTGAACCCTGATGAAATAAATATGTTTGTTAACAGAAACAAAAGAAATACATTAAAATCTGCAGTAGAAAATTAAATAAAACAATTTTCTATAGAGGAAATGAATTGTTGATTCTCTCCTATCCCATTAATGATACTGATACCCCTCCAACCCGCTCCACTGGTTTCCTGGCAACTGGTCCAGGCAAAGAAAAAGTTTGGCTAATAACCTCTAGAACTGTTGTTTTTACACTTTGGTTTTTCGTATGGATTGAACCAACAAGATATCGCCTAACAAATGAAGTATTGAGCTTCAGAAGTGCTGGAAGGTGAATGTTGTTACCTTTGGACAGAGCCACTAACCGGCTGCTGGCACTAGCTTCATCTGAAGCACATCGACATGAGAGCGGTGTCTTTGCATCTAATTCAAGGTTTTGAAACGAAAATGTCAAACTATTGCTTTAATTTGGCGGAGCACATCAGAGCAAAGTTCATTCAGTCAACCTTTATTTAAATCTCAACCTATTGTTGTAAAATGTTGCGAGTGTGTGCAGCACAAAAACTAAATGCAGTTTTCTGTGTTTTCATGTGGAATATGGAGCATTAGTCAATCACTCAAACGGCTCGAACAGCACACCTCGCAGATTCTCTACAGCCATGACACCAACATATAACAGCTTATAGAAAGTAGTACGTTCAGGACATTATACAGGACATCACTTATAGATATTAAGTACAGCCTCCATTAATTACCCATTTTTTACAACAGTGACATTAACTCAAAAAAGTAAGGCAGCACACGAAACTGAGAACTGTGGCCACAGTAGATGCATGTGTTGTGGATGTGGATGTCATTTGATCTGAAAATGAATCTATTCTACAATGACTCTTGCAAAGATAAATTCAGCTGCAAACTTATAAACCTACTTGCATTATGCTAGCAATCTGATATATATACATATATATGTGTGTGTGTGTGTGTGTGTGTTTATATATTTATATGCTAGATATATATATATATATATATATATATGTATCATGTACTATATGTACTATGACCTATATTTTCACATGGACAGAACACACAAATGTATGACCATTAAATCAGAAACAAAGAGATCAAGTCTTCATATACAACAATTTAATTTACCCATCACAGCCGCAACACACATATGGATGAACACATGTGTGTTGCACCATCACGCTCTGATGGTGATAGCAAGAACAGCATGTGCTTAACTTTATTCAAGTGAAATAGTGATAAATTGCCGTCATGCATGAGCGATAGATTAGCACAGCCTAATTTTACACGTGGTCCATGTTGATGAAGATACAAAAAGATTTGAAAATGCATGGCAAAATAACATTGTTATCATGTCATGTTTTTAGGGGAGCCCATGTCTGGTGAAGTGGTTCGCACCTTGCTTTCACACATGCACTGCAACCCTGAACTGATGTAGACATGACCTGGAGGAACTGTATGTGAGAACGCAAATGTCCCAATCAGTTGAACCGGACACCACACGGACTTCACCCTGCTTTCTCCCTGGAACAAAGTCTGCAAAATGTCCAGCTGAGTGTGTCATTCACAATGAGCGAGTGGGCGTGTTGATGATGTTTGTCCCGATCATTTCTCCTCTCTACCCAAGCGCCACACCTCAGAGTGTTTCCAGTAGGTGAGAACGCGTCTCACATGGACAGTCTCTGGATGTGTGCTGCTTGTGTGAATGGGCAACTCCAGACAATGTCCAGACCTGATCCTCCAGACATTCTGGCAAAGACACCTCCTGTCCACAGGGGCTGATAGGTCAGTAGCTACAGTCAGCTGCTGCGTCTGCCTGTGTTTGTGAATGTGTAGCTGTATGAAAGCGACAGAGAGGGAGAGGAGAGCGGAAAGAGAGAGAACGAGGGGCGGCTGGGTGCTGTGACTCGTTCTGTTCACATTCAGACAGCAGTCAGGGACCCTGTAGCCTTCCAGCAGTGCAGCGTGACACAGCTACTAACTCTCTGCACACACACACACACACACACACACACACACACACACACACACACACACACTCATCCCATCCAGCCCAGTGGGAAAAATAAAAGGAGGAGAGAGCAAGAAAGAGAGGAAATATAGACCAGACAAGCAAAAACAGAGAGATGAAAGAATGAAGAATACAAAAATGCAGATAAAGAGATAAACAGGAAGAGACACACACACACGACTCAGCCAGATTTGATAGAGGCAGTACATTGCGTGATCTGTTCCCCAGTGCACTCGTGGTGCCAGTGGAGTTGCTGAGTGTTTTTTGGAAACTAGGTCATTGTTCCTCCCACTCAGCCTGTCTGATCCGGCACATAGCCCGGCATTTTTTTTTTTTGTTTTTTTTTTTATTTTTTTATTTATTTATTTTTTATTCACAACTAAGCACCTCCCTTGTCTCGTCTTTTTTTGGGTGCGGGGGAAGTGAAGAAGCAAGATTGTTAAAAGTCAAGCACTTTTTAAATGTGGCTGCACACATATATAAAAACATGCACACACACACATGTGCATGAAACACTGAATCAAATGCTGTCACATCAACTGAAAACACACACACTCATACACACAAATGGTCAAAGAGGCTAACTACATCAGGAGTGGAGTTCTCCTGAGGTATGTCCAACATGTCCGGCAGTGTTCTCCTCTCCTGCTCCGCTGCTAATGGCTTCACACTGATAGATGAGCTTAGAGGCTTTTAAATATTCAGCTTCTGCATATTGACTGGGCTCAGATTGTATTATACAGTCATTTATTCATCACTCATTTCACACGAGAAGGTGCGACGCACTGTTCTCGTAACAATCTGTGAGACATGCGCACACACGGCCACACACACACACTTCTACATGTACACATACAGGAGCAGACAGGAAGGGCAGAGAGGCTGAGGTTCTTCTATCCGGGATGAGTAATCATTGCTAACTGTGCCAGCAGAAGAAGAATCGCGAGTAGTGAGACGGGAGGATAGGTGGAAGGGAGGGGAAGATGGAAAAAGAGCAAGAGAGGATGTCAGAAGCAGGAGAGAAAAAGAGGTATAGCAATGAACAGAGGAAATGAGGGAGAAAGGAGAAAGAGAGAGGGCGGGAGCTAGACAGGAATGGAAAGAGAGAAGCATGAGTTAAACAAGGAGAAAAAGTTGTGACTCAGTGCTAGTCACATTATAGAGTCACTCAGGCTGACGGGGGATCCAGTCTGTCGACGGCCCAGGCAACACCAGTCTGCACTCTGCATTAAAAGGTTGAGTCAACTTACGTGGAGGGTAACAGCTCAGAGGGCTCAACTGTTTTCTTCAGATGCTTCCCAGCAGCTTTTACCCACAACAACAACACTCAGGCCAGCTCAGCCCTCACTTTGCACACCAACTCTGTCCTATTAAATCTGGATCACATGTCCTGCCTTTAATGCTTAGAGGGTCAGTCATACCAACATTCATGAGACAGACTTAAATCAATTCATTTCAACGGAATCATCCTGAGTGGATTCTCTGTAAGTGGTTTCACACACGCACTGCAAGCATGAACTTATTGAGACATTACGCGGAGGAGCTGTATGTGAGAACACAAATGTCCTAACAGACTTTAGCCTTTAGTCTGCGTAATGTCCGATTGAGCCGACGTGTGACTAGAGCCGGTTATTGTGCGGAGAATTGACAGCAAGTGAGAGGACATGTCGATGAGGTTTCTATCATGCCTCCTGCACACCGCCACCCCACCCCTCACCTAAACCAAACTGAATATTTCCAGTCGGCAAGAACAAGTCTCACACAGACAGTCTCCTGTCATGCGCTACAAGTGTGAAATGGCAACTCCAGCCAATGTCCAGACCTGATTCTCTGGTCTGGAGCTCATATGGAGAGACTGGCCACTGTGAGTGAAAGTTAAGTAAATCTGCACTTTGCACAAATCACATCACAAATTTTTTGTTGGGGGAAATTATGTTTTTTATACAACAGTTAACCACTGCTAAGCCGTCATCTTTGTTGTCTTTTCAACTGTGACATGATTTTGTAGGCCAAATAATGGATTCTGCATCCCCCTCGTATTACATCACAAAGCAATCATACATGTGCATACAATACTTTGCATTACAGTCATACATTTCTATTGTCATTCAGGTGGATATTCACTGTTGACAGTCAACAAGACTATTTAATATACTACCTTACTTTTGTGCCTTTATGGATATCCAGAATCTGCACCACATTTTTAGCACTGTTAGTTTTTCTTTCATTTCAACCAGTTCTGTAAAAACTGTATAACTTTTCTTCTTACATTATCTCTTAGAGGAACATATTGCAAATTGGACACTAAACTCCTAGTAATTTACAACAAAGGCAGAACATTATCTCACCTGTACAGAATCCAGAAAAACTGAAATGAGATCTCAGTGGACAGTTGTTGTAATCCCATGGCATTATAAACTTAATTACAAACTATCAGGCTCAATATAGAAGACTCAGACTTACTGAAATGTGGTCTTGAGTTACTGTGACATAGTAGTTGTGTAGTGATACCGCCTCCTGAGTTCACTTGCTTATCATAGTTCAGTTGTGGCACTCAATATGTAAAACTTGGCATTGCTACTGAAACACGACTTGAGATATCAGGACAAAACCAGAGGACATAATGTAGTGTAACCGAAAAGAAAATGTTTGTGTACATGTTTTGGAATATAGGATTAATTAGTTATTTGGGCTCGGTTACCAAAATTGGGTATAACCTTTTGCTAGTATTCATATGCAATTGGAAATTTATTTTAACTTTCAAATGGGGATCAGGACAAGTTTTTAAACACAGTAATTAACATTCCTGACTTTAGTTCCAGAGTCAGATATACACAACCCAGCCCTCATGGTGCTGCAGTCAGCTGTGTGCCAGCCCACACTACAGGCTGATGAAGTGATTGTATGGTGGTCTCTCCATACTAACCTGGACTTGCATCGACTGATCTGAATCCCATCTGTCCTACCCCCACAGAGCCGGGTGATAAAAGAGCTCTGTGTCAGTGGGCTCCAGAGAGGGGAGAGGTTCAATACCTGACCTGTGCTGTTGACTGGGACACCATTGACTCTGACAGCTCTGTCTCACAGCCTTGACACAGAGAGAAGTAGATAGATGACTGAGTGGAGAAAGAGGGGGCTAATAGATAAAGGAGAAAAAAAGGGGGGCGAGAGAGTGATAGAAAAGAGAAGAAAAGGGATGAAAAGGAGGGCAGATAGATGAAGGGAAAATAGAGAGAGAAAGTGGGAGACAAATAGATTGGGGGGGGGGGGCGAACGGGAAAAATGAGAAGAGAGAAAGTGAGAGAAAGAAATCATAGCTAGATATGTTTTCAAGTGTCAAGCTAATTACATGCAAAACTTTGAAATGGCCCAAAATGTAAATAAGGTCTGTTTCTGTTAGTTTGAAGTGGATCAGTAGTGGTAGTGAAAAAGGAAAGATCAGTAAGTGTTTAGTGTACTATTGGGCAAGTTGTTGTTTTCCTTTAGCTTGAGCAGGAGCTTTCATCTGAAGCTGAAAATAAAGAAATGCACCTGATACTATAAGTAATGCATAAAACCCCTGTAGGTGCCTTATATTTCAAAAGGAGTACATTGCTGGGAATATATAACCCTGATTCCTCACCTCAATTGTGGCTTGACTAAGTTAAGCCTACTAACAAGATGGATCATTTTAGCCAGCTAACAAAATGCTTTACCTAGCTAAAAAATGTTAGCTATGTGGCTTAACTAATGTAAGCTTGCTCAGAATATGGATCATGTTAGCTTGCTAACAAGCTTTAGCTAGCTAACAGAATGTTAGCTATATGGTTTAAGCTTGCTCACAAGATGGATCATTTTAGCTAGCTAACAAAATGTTTCTAAATTGCTAAATTGGCCCATTAACATTCTGCAAACTTACTAGCTCTAGAGGTTTGATGTTAGCTAAATGTTAAAATAGGCCTATTAACTCTCAGTAAGCTTACTTGGCTCGTCCTTAGAGGTTTGATTTTTTTTTAACTTTAACTTTAATGAAAGGAAAATTACAATGGTTTGCAACATGGCTCTTACATCATGAATACATTTTAGGCCATGTGAGTGAATTGTGAGCCATTACATCACCTGTACAGCTGGACATTTTTGTGGCCACATTATATAAAATGTTGTCATCTGCCCGAGACCTTGAGGGTACACTGTAAGTGTACTGTATTCTGCATCCTATTCTTGTTATTCTTGCACTGTTTTTTTTATTCTTTAATTTGAGTTTTTCAGTTTGTTCATCCAAATACATCAAACAAAGGTGCTCTTCTTCTTGCTGTCATTTTTGCATGTTTATGTAGCGTTGGGGTTCAGTAGCATTTTATCAAATCTGAATCCAGTTCCAAATCTATACACATATAGATACTCATATCAAGTTTTGTAATGACATTAATACATGCATAATACAGTATAATACAGTAATTCAATTGATCATTTTGATTGTGATTTAGGGACCAATTACCAAACAAGCATGACACTGACACTAATAAAAACTATGGTAATTAACTATCAAACCCAAACCACAGACATTCTGCTGACAGGGTGTAGGGCTGTCACCACATATTTTGTCACTGCTCTGTGATATTCATTAACCTTGATTCATTTTTCCTTTTGCTGTGAGGGAAAGCGCTGGCTCCTCACCAGGGGGGTTGTGCTGCAGCTGCAGAAGTCGTAGAAGTTAAAGTAAAAACGACATAGAGAAAATAATATTAATTCTACTTAGCTGAATAGTTGAATATCAATTAGATACATTTGCCTATGTTTTACATGCACAATGCACTTTACATTACCTTAAGGTGAACTCGTTTTTGCACTGCTACAGGTCACAAAAGATGATGTAAAACCCATGGTAGACCTCATTCCTCTGAAGTTATCAAAAATGCTAAAAAGTTGATGTTTAAACAAAGGACTTGTCGTTCTCTCGTTAGTCATGAGCACCATCTCATTTATATTACATTTTGCAGTTGTTTTGTAGACTTCATAATGATCAAGACATTCTGCCAATCTGCCAGTCTGTTGGTAACAACATTGTTGTCGAGTTATCATGCACCTGTACCATGTCATCAGTGTTTTTCTTTGCTGATGCCTGTGGACACAGAAAGTGAATTAAAGATTCAATATGGGATTCGTTGGCTGCGAAGCTGAATGAATCTGGGTATTTTACCAACTTGGATCTGAAATGAAACCTGCTGTTGGAACCCATCCCTAAAGCTGGACTCCATGAGTCCAGAGCCTCTCTCCAATAGGGGTGACAAATGCAAGTTTGGGCACAATTATATGAAAAAGACACAGGTTGAAAAACACTGAGATTTTCTTTTCAAGGACTTGTTGGTTTTTCTATATGAACTTTAGGTCAGTTTTGATTAACTGAAAAATCAAGGCTTATGTCAAATTATCAACATTCAGATCAAGCTAACTATGTTATCCATATATGTAGAACAGGGTACAAGCATTCATTAAAACATCTGTTGCATTAATAGTAAAATCTTACCAAGCTTTGTGTTTCCATCAAGATTGAACGGTTCAATAAATCATCACTGAAAAAAAATGGAAGGATGCCAAGTCATTGAGAGTGGCAGGATGAGAGAACGACAGAGATAATGAGAGAGACTGACAAACAGTGTAATAGATGGATACAAACGAATAAAGATAAAGCTGTACATGATACATCTCCACACACTCTGTGCAGTACTGCAAAAAGGAAAAAAAAAGAGAAAATGGGGAAAAACTCTGCTCCATGGACAAAACACACACCTACACAAAATCACACACATGCACACACACTCGTTAATCTGTCAAGGCAACAAAGGGAGGCAAGCCAGGGCCACATTAGCATGACAAACTGGCCCTGCTAGGTTGACTGAAGAGAAAACAATTTTAGGAGACAAGCTGACTGTGTGGTATGGTGCCTGCTACCTCTGGGTGGGCCTCAGGACCCATAATCAGAGTGTGTGTGTGCGTGTGTGTGTAGGTGGCTGGTTTATATGTTTGTGTGTGTGTTGGCGTGTGTGTGCATGTGTGTGTGTAGGTGGCTGGTTTATATGTTTGTGAGTGTGTGTGTGTGTGTGTGTGTGTGTGTGTGTGTGTGTGTGTGTGCGGCTGTGTGTGGCTGTGTGAGGTATGATGTGGTAGTTAGGAGCTGCTATGGAACAGAAAAATAGAATTCATCAGGTTATTGTGTCCTGCTGTGTGTGCGTGCATTTGTGTGTGTGTGTGTGTGTGTGTGTGTATTTGAATGTGTGTAAAACCATATTCACGTGTATGTGTGCTTCATTAGAAAGAGAGAGGATTAGTGTGTGCATGCTCATGCCTGTATGTAATGTCTGGGTACATAGCAGTGTGTGTGTGGCTATGAAAGACAGTATATGTACATAGTCTACGATGCTGTGTATTTTGACAGTGTAATTTTGTGGAAAAAAGTGTGTGTGTGTGTGTGTGTGTGTGTGTGTGTGTGTGNTGTGTGTGTGTGTGTGTGTGTGTGTGTGTGTGTGTGTATGTGTGTGTGTGTGTGTGTGTGAATCTCCGGTCTACCTTAATCCCCAGAGCTGAGAGTTCAGACATACAGGGCCTTGTTGCTACTGTCAGCCTAATCTAATCCTGTCATCACTCTAAAACCTTGTCTAGGTGAAAACACAACTCTCACACACACACACACTCACACACACACACACTCACACACACACACACACACACACACACACACACACACACACACACACAGAAAGGGAAGATAAAATTGTTGCCCCGTGACTTTCCAGCATTGCAAAATCTTGCTTGTGATTGCTGTGGTGTGTTTTCGACCCTATAAACCTCAAACTCATGGATCTGTTACTCAAACTGGACTTCCTGTATCGTGTTTCATTTTTGCACTGGTACTTGAAATAATTTGTATCAGGTACAAATTAGTTGCCAGGTTTGATCTTTAATAAGGAAACAGGTGTAACCTGTGAAGAACGATACATTGCACCAACGTGGCCAGACAATCATGGCCCGCCCAAAACAGGCTGTGTGATGGTTTTTGTAAATTCAGGTGAATATCAGAAGACTTTAAGATGTGGTTTGAGGCGTATGTGTAAGTATGCTTTAAACACAGTGCTCGTAGAATTATCTGTCACTGCCGATTGACCGGGTGTGTAAAAGCATGAAAGTCTTCTTTTCTTCTCAGCACAACTGCATCCGTTACTTGTTGTGTGTCCAACCAAGTGCAACCTGATGAATACTTCTGAGGAGAGTCTGTCTGAAAGTATGTATTGTTATCTCCATTCGTATGATTCATTGTTGTGAGACTACAAAGACTCATAAAAGATGTAGAATGCTTTGAGAGAGATCAGGTGGGCAGAATGATGCAACCAGAAAAAAGGTTATATTTGAACAGATATTATTACCTTGGCTATAGAAGTGATGAAATGTCATAAGACCTTGCTGTTTGAAGCACATTGAAGCTCAAGTCTTCTCAAGTTGGACATTGTTGTCATCTGGCCTTTCTGGGCTTCTGGTTTCTTTTTTTTATGCCTCTACGCCTTCGACAGCCAGAGCATATTGTTTTCAGGTTGTCCCATCCGTCCCATTCTCATAGACGCAATATCTCAGTAACGCCTTGACAGAACTTCTTCAAATTTGGTACAAATGTCCATTTGGACTCAAGGATCAACTGATTAGGTTTAACTGGTCAAAGTTCAAAGGTCTAGAAAGGTAATGTGGTGTAATTGTGAAAGCACGTTTCAGTCCTACTATCCCTCATTGTTCAGCAGATCTTATTTTCTTGGCTTGAGATTCAGTCTCTGCACCAGATGAGAGATTAACTGTTGTCCTGTAAAAAATGAACCTGTAAGTTTTCTGTGCAATAGTTTCATTTTGTTGTTAGGCAACCTCTAGTGACCACAGTAATTATGACAGAAGCAAGGGAGGAAGTCAGGTGACAAAGTGCATTGTGAAACAAAGTCTGCATTAGGAGGAGGTTGGGGTGCATCAACAAAACAAAGAGACTGCAGAATTGTTTCACATTTGGAAGCGATAGTCAGTGTTGGTTCTTTTGTCCATGACTGTTTCCTAACCTTGACGCCATGTTAAGGAAGGGAGTACTTTCTTAAGACATGCACATTCAGGAAGAACTTATCTTCACCCAAACCACAATCATATCCACAACCATACCACATTTTTTTTATTGTTACCATAAAAGCAAAGGTCCAGTCCACCTGCTGCTGGTACGCTCCTGCAGGCCATTTTATTGTTATTGTTGGATGGTCTTCTGATGCTGTCACTGTTCAGTTTTGGACCTAAATGCAAGCAATGACCAGGAGGTACAGAACAGCTGAAAGGCAGTTGATTGTAAAACTTGAATGGTGGACCCATCTGGTGACTGGGGCTGGGAGAGTGACTGGGAATGGTGTTGTGGAACAGGTGGTTGAGCTGGGCGACGGAGCAAGCCGGTGAACAGCAGGCCGGAGTTCAGGTGAGCAGTGGTGATGAAGCTGAGGCACAGGCAGAGCCCAGGGTCAGCATTCAGGCGAACACAAGGAAAAACTGTCAACAAACAAAGAACTTGACCCTGGCATCTGCACTGCATTGTTGACTGAATGAGCTGCCGGAGTCTGGATGGATGATACTATATACTGTGTTTTATAGTGCAGTGGCTTTTTGAAGTGATCAGTTCATAAGCTGCAGGTACAGAGAGTGGCAGACCGGGGACAAACATGGAAAGGGGGAAGCATAGCTGATACCCTAACCTCCATTCATATCTGTTTCTGCTGCACCAGTTGCATTATGATCCTTAAAAGATTCACAGTATTTTTTTCAATGTGATTTTCTTGCTAAACAAATGCATTTTTCCAACTTAGCTAATAACATTATAATTACACCTTCTTACATTCTTGTGCAAGACACTCTCATAATGGAACGTAGTAAATAACATCTCAACAGCATCATGATAATATAACAGTGAAACAATACAACAATATAATAATGACAGGCCCACGAAGGTCCTGTATCTAAAATCTAAAATAATGAGAATAAAGTCATAATTCTGAGAATAAAATCATTAGATTTCTGGAAAAAATAACATAATAATGCGAGAATAAAGTAAATTTAATGTCAGCACGCTCAGGGCAGGGTACTGGATGAAGAGGACTGTCCTGTTTTTGTCTGAAGTGTATCTCCAAAAGCACTAAAGGGCCCTAAGCAGTACGTGGGTGGAACTGCACGATTAGGGACTGAAAGGATGGACTGAGGTTTTGCTGACATTGTGGCGTCACACCAGCTTCCAGTTCAGCTGCAAGTGGCAAAGCTCTGCGACCTGACTTCCGCTCCATGTGTGTGTGTTTGAGTGTGTCATTAGCTCTAGGTTAAGGCGGGGGAGTCCTGGCGGTGACAGGTTTATTAAATATCTCAGGGCCCACAGTAGACATGGCAGGGAGGGAAACCCCCACTGCTCATGTAATTAATGTGGCCACTCAGTGCTCATGTTTGGAGTCTTTGTGCCTGGGAGAGAGTGTGTATGTGCAAGCCTGTATGCTTTTTTACTTTACCAGCATGAGTGCATTTGTGTGTGTGCGAGCCTGGGAGGTTGTTTTCCCTGTTCCGTAGAGGGACAAGGGGCTTTTCTGGGACTGAGGTGAAAGAAAGAGAAACAGATGAAGAAGATGATGGAGAGAGAGGAAGAGGATCTGACGTTTAAAAAATGCTTGGAAGACTGAAAAACAATTCTGTCAGGATAGATTACTGAAAGTGTTTTTGGTGAATTAGCCTGGTTGGTCTTTTCACACTGATTCTTCTACTATTGTTCTATCTACCCTGAAAAAGAAACAGCTCAACAATTCAAACCATCCAGAAGAATTTTTCCATTCCATTTTTGTCCATTCATGTATTTCCATCCACTTTGCTTGTGTTTATGGCACCTCTCTCTCATGCTCGCCACGTATTTTATATTGCTCCAAACAAACCAAGATGGCCCCCAACAAGTTTCAGTTAGTTCCTTGCGGCAACAGATAGATAGATAAATATAATAGAGGTGGAGGGACCAAAAGCAACAGACTATTAGCCCTTTAAAACCTGCTGTACTTTACACGAGGTCAAAATTAACCTTCAGACAGCAGCTGGGTGCCAGAGGTCATCACAGCAGTGCCACAATAAGTCAGTTTGACACTCTGTTATTGCTTCATTAAAAGAGGATTTGTACTTTTACACCAGCCACATGTCCACTTTAATACACAATTGTTATGTATGTCCTGTACTGAACTGTATACTTATTATCCATTGTCCCTTAAAATTATGATATTTAACATTTCCACATTAAAATGTATAAAAATGACTAGATCTATTTTATATATGTTGTTGAGTTGTGTTTTTACATTTTCCCAAATATTTCCACCAATTCTCAAACCAGAGAAATCTGTGATTTTAATCATGGTAACGTTTCATTGGTCGCCTGTCAGTGACATCATATCCTCTATGATCACGTGTCAGTGTGTTTGTCTGGCAGAAGCTCAACATTGACTTTTATCTAGTTTTAAGCCACATACACTTTTTCCACCTTGGTGGTTTTCAGCTCTATATTTGAACCAGATGAAGGATTTTAGTCGTCGGACGTCTGGATCTGAAGTTATCAGAGAAACAAGCTGAGGAAATGTTAGACAGCTCAGCTCCCAGCTACTGGAGACGTCCTGTCCTGTGTCACTGAAGTATCTGATTTTTAAAGGTAAACTGCTTTATTCAGTGTTTCTTCCTGTTTTAATCCCCTGGTGTGTTTGTTGTGGAGAGGAGGACACCTCTGTGGATAATTCAGCTGCTGGTAAAAACCTGCTGAACGTCTGCTTCATAAGTTATTAGAGAAACAATCAGAACAAAGGTTAGCATCAATCTCAGCTCCAACTCTTCCCTGAGTCTCTGTCCTCCGTACAGCGTCGCTCAAACACTGACTTTAAATGTCAAACTGCTTCATTCAGTGTTTTTAACAGTGATAATCACCGGGTCTGTTTGATTTCCTGAACCATAGACACTGAAGGAATCCAAACTGTGACAAGCTTATGGTAATGGTGGTAAAGACAACAACTCCCATGATCCTATGCTATTTCCTGATGTCACTCAACACCATCTTCTGTTATTATTTAGACTGAGAGACCACTAAAGGCAGAAGTTACAGACTGTGCATTCAAGTGCTCATTTACAGTATAAGAACTTTTATTTATTGAATTCAGTGTTTTATTTCTATATTTTGGTCATGAGATAGTCAATCAATTTCCATTCAATGCATCTTCAAAAGTTGAAAATGTGCCCTTCTAAAACCTGATAAATGCACTGAAAAAAAGAGTCACGCATCTCAGTGAAAACAAGTACAATATAAAATGTGAAGCATGAAGCATGGAACTGACAGGGAGGAGAGTTTCATTAGCTGCTTGGAAAATAGTGAATGACAGAGATTGGATGGTAGTGAAGGCAGACAGAAAATGAAATGAGCTCTCCCACCTGCACAGACAGACTGTCTGGCCAGAAAACCAGTCACTCTCTGAGGAGGCCGTCCCTCATTGGGTGTCACTGGGCAGACGACAAGGTTGCGCGGGCACACACACACACACACACACACACACACACACACACACACACACACACACAGCGGCATAGCATCAAAAATCTGGGCCCCTTACTTACGCAGTCTCAGTGGACCCCATTGCCCTTTTCATCATGCATTGCCGTGCCTGTACCAAGAACTAAATCAACAAGTGGTTATCTTCATATTCAGTAACATAGTGTATTAAGTGAATTTAAGTCTGTACAACCTAAAGCTGCTTTTCTCAACATACTGTCATTACTGTGTGAAGCATTCACTGTGAGGCTTTAGAATATTACTGATAATACTAAAATAATAAACTAGTACTTAGGTCTTCATTATACCCTGAGCGTAGACAAAGTTGGCAGGTAATCTTACTATGGCCCCTATACTCAGAAAGGATAACAATTTTACTGTATTTCATAATTTAAAAAAATCTAAGAAAATCTCACTGGAATCAGATTTTATTTGCAGAATGAAGGTGAATTAGTTTCTAAGCAATGCAGCCCAGTGATGAAACTGTAGAAACCTAAAGACACGATCCGTAGGTGGGTGTACCCATATGAAATCCAAGTATTAAAAGTGAACCCTGCCATCACTCAAAATGATTCAGTGACTTAATACGGATAGTCAAGTCAAATAATAACTTAAACTAATCATGTTTCACGAGTTATAACTTGAGAGAAATTGTGTATGTGTTAGATGTATTTCAAAATTAAAATAATGTAAATAACATTGTACAAGACTCATACTGTGCAATAAAACAGATTACTTTATGATAGTGTTGCTCATCTGCTTTCTGCATAAAGTGCTGAAACTGACTTTGAACTCACCTTGTCTGACACCTTTAGCAACATGAGAAGATGGTGATGGTGAAATTACAGATAAAAACAATGTTTTAAAGGTATAATATGTAGCTTTTCCATATTAAAATGGACAAATGTCTTTGTTGAGTTGTGTACTTACATCAAACCAAATATTTCCAGCAATTTTCAAACATTTTTTACAATACACTTACATTTACCTTTTAACTATATACCAGATGAATAAAGATTATTTAAATTATCAGAGAAACAAGCCGAGCAGATGTTAGTAGGAGTAACTGACTGTAATTGTGAATGAGTGTAAATGACACTGAAGGAGTCCTAACTGGAAGAAGCTGACCGCAATGACTGCAATGGTCGTGAAGACAACAACTTCCATGATCCCACGCTACAACGCAACATCACCATCACTTTTGTTATTATTTTGTTTGAGAGACCCCCTAGCTGCAGAAAATGACATATTGTGCGTTTTATTCTAGGATTTGTCAGAGTGCTCCCCCA
Source organism: Seriola dumerili (assembly GCF_002260705.1). Classification (NCBI taxonomy): domain Eukaryota; kingdom Metazoa; phylum Chordata; class Actinopteri; order Carangiformes; family Carangidae; genus Seriola; species Seriola dumerili. The sequence continues at coordinate 1,090,654 of NW_019174446.1, read as the reverse complement.
TGTTGCGGTCCTGTTCATTTTAACAGTAATGTGCCTGTCCATTTTAAAGGAATAGCTTGTGTTATATGATGCGGGGTCGTGTGAGGTACTTATACATATTCAGGGTATCACCTAGATTCGGCTCAGTGCCCTTTCCAGATTGGAGAAGCAGAGGGGAGCACCGGCACAGAAGCTGAGTGATGTGCTGCTGTGGACGGGGGCCAGCTGAAAGAACGTGTTTAACCCTTTTTAAAAAAATGCCCACCACAAAAAAGAAGTGTCCGCTATATTTTGAATATTTTCGCCGCTTTATCTTGCTGTCAAACAGCCCTTTCCTTTGGAACTACATTTTGTGAACTGTTGAAGTACCATATCCCTACGCAAAAACGCACCTATGCCGCCCACATCACTTCAAAGCAAAAACAAAGTTAAAAAGGCAAACGACTGAAACACTGTTGTCCAATACTGAATATTTACTCTTTAAGTTGATTGTCTTTACATCTACATATTAACATGTGAGAAGCATATGACTCCAAACGTCTTTTTTTCTTACATTTTTAGGATGTGTCTGGAGATCAGGGAAGGGTGTATGTGTGTATGCTTGGATAAGTATGTATATTTATGTTTGTATACATGTATGTATATATACCATAAATGCACATCTCTTAATTTCATGTTTGAGCAATGAGTGTGTTTGGATGTATTCATGTGTGTATATGTATGTGTGCTGGTAACTATATGTATGGACTCTTAACAGCAGGAGGCTGTAACCTTCACTATCCACACTCTGTAATCACTGCTGTTTATAAAACACACACACACACACACACACACACACACACACACACACACACACACACACACACACACACACACACACACACGCACACACACACACACATTCTCCCTCTTTCTATCTCTTGTTGCCTCAATGTTACACACACAAAATCAGAGAATTTTGAATCAGTGCTGAAATCATTTTCTTAACCACTGCCAAATATTTGCTGCTCTGTGTTGCTGCCCATTTGGATAGTGACACTGTTCGCTTCAGATCATTTTGTATGTGCTATATCTGCAGAAACACGTCAGTTACACATGATTTATGCATGATAGAAAAGTGTGTCACTAGCAGGAACAGGAACTGAAATTTATCTCTACAGAAAACCAATGGGAGAAAAAAAGACATCACAGAACTGACCACGCTGTTCAGACTGTAAGATAGAAGGCGTCAGGAATTAAAATGAGCCGTTGGGTACAACAATTACTTGCTTTATCCTATGTAACTATCATAGTCCAAGATAACAAATGCAGCATCTGAGACGCCTCACAACATCCCAACAAACAAAACCAGTATCTCAAGATTATTTTTTCCCTCTGTTGCTTAGTTTAGCCACGTTTCCACCGCAGGAACTCTCCCCAGGAACCAGGAACCTTTTGAGGAACTATGAAGGTCTGGGAAAAAACTGAAACAGTACTTCAAAAATAGGACCACAACAGCCGGAGTGGCTCGGGTTGCCACCTTTCACATATAATATGGGATCATCCTGTATTTGAAAATAAAATGCTGCGTCCTGTGTTGAATATACGGGACGCAATTTGTTCCGTATTTTCGTTCATGTTATGTCCTCAAAGTGCTGTGACTAATGTAATGTCAAGTAATAATCTTGCATAATCTTCCCGGGACTTTAGACCGTGCTGGAAACGCAGACAACAATGGGCCACAGGAACCTTTTTAGTTCCTGAAGAAAAGTACTTTTGACAACTTCTACAAAGTGTTGACACATAAGAGTGCAGAGCACGTTGTCATACATAAAACATGCTGAAGGAAAAAAGGAATAATACTTTATTTCATTTCATATTGATCAGGCGCCATTGTGTAGTCTGTCATGTCTCTTAGCCAAGTCATGGCAATAATTACTGTACATACAATCTTTATGTAATCAGGTAATCCCAATGAGGTCAGACCCATTTTTCAACAGCGACATGAAGTCATGTTCCAGACTGATCACCTGACAAGAACACCCATATTACATCATTTTGCCACACAGCATGGCAACTAGGGTCTGGTTAAGGTCAGGAAGAGAGTGGTTATGATTAAGGCATGGTATGCTTCATCACAGGATGTTCAAATAGAAAACCCCTCCCCCACACCGTTTTTGAAACTTCTTTACACAAATATATCTGCTACTTTTCATGTGAACAACCAAATACATCACTATGAATGCCTTTCCGGAGAGACTGTCTGACAATGTGTGCTGAATCCCCGTATTTAAGCAATACTGTGTCTCCCTCCTCTCTGTGACGACCGCCTCTCTCCTTGAGTTTGTCTTAGAACAGCTGTAAACACTTCTGATTTCCTCTCTGGTCAGACAACACGTCGTACAAATCACTTCTTGCCTCCTTCACAGCCTTACTTTCCACCTCGATGAGGTATAGTGGACACTACTGACTGCATTGGCAGTGAATCTTTCCATTGGGTGTAAATCATGAGGTCCAATATTAACGTAATTACTTGGGATACTGACCTAAGTGTTCAGACTTTACATTAGCACTGAGTCAACAGAGAGCCTGCAGGCTTGTCTGGCAAAAACTTTAACCTAGCTCAACTTTTTCTGTAATGTGTTGACAAATCTAATACGTGCAGCACACATTTCTGTTCTGCTGCATAGTATAAACTAGAATTACAGCCTCTGCCACTCAGATTAGTTTCAGATTACATCCCTGTTTGTCCAGAATGACATGAAATATGAACCATTTGTATGAAATTATGGCTAAAAAGTGTTTTGAGAGGTCACTGTGACCTTGACCTTTGACCTTTAGCCGCAATCTAAATCCTAGTGAATGTTTGTGCAAAATTCGTAGAGATTCCCTTGAAGAATTCTCAAGATATTGTGTTCACAAGGCCAAAATCATGTTTGATTTTTGACCACCAAAATCTAATCAGTTTATCCTTCGGTCCTTGCGAATGTTTTTGCCAAATTTGAAGAAGTTTCTTCAAGGCGTTACTGAAATATTGCGTCCACAAGAATGGGACGGACGTGCAAACGGATGGACAGACGGAAAACAATAGTCCTCCAACTCTGGCTGTCGCTGGCTTAGAGGCATGAAAATGTGTATCCAGGATTGCATTTCATGTTTTCCTCAGTACCTGTAAAAATATGCCCAACTATTGCAGCAGCTTGGGTTGTTTCAGTGCAGTAGTATTTTCAGTCCGAGCACCTGCAAAGAAGAAGAAGTAATGTGTGGTGTGTTTAGTACCAAAGATGATACTTTTTTTCTTTCATGCTCAATCTCGAGTCATCACAAGGGTTTAGGAAAAGAGGGCATCTGCACTGGAACATATTTCCACTGTGAATCAGACGTTACAGATTCTTCAGGTTAAGGCCCAGCATGGAAGCATCTGTCAGTATTCCTCACATATGGAGATACCGATCAAACGTGCACCACTTTCGCTGCTAATTCCACCCTATCTGACATGTTGTCCACCACAAATGAGATACCACTGCTGACTGGATGCAGTGTTAATGTTGTTATGTAGCCTTGCCTTTGGTTTAGCACCTCAGCAGTGAACGCTGTGGTTACAAGCTGTTGTGGGGTGATCTGTTGACTCCCTATAGTGCTGCATGTTACTACTGTAAAGAAGCTGAAGGGGCTCCACAAGCGCTGCAAGCTGTGAGGAGGGATGCTCACTGGTGTGGTACAAACTGTTAACTGCGGTCCTGCTACAGAGCTATAGAATGACAGCAAGACAGACTGTTGGGCCCGGTACAAGCTGTCATGGGCCATGCTGCTGTTGAGGAGCTGTATGGTGGGAGTGCGTCAACCTGGGAGCTAACAGAGCTATGTGGTAATAATATGTGGGTGTAACATCCAACCAGTGCAGGCAGGTGTCCACTGGAATCAGCTGTGTTAGTGTAGGCAGCATTAGCGTGTTGGGCGTGCTAACCTGCATGTCGCTAAGTTTTGCCAGGGTGGTAGCAGGTCTGGGGCGCTGCAACATGTTCCCACTACCATCCATCTGTCAGCCCTTGCTCTGAGCACAGCATCTCTCGCCTAATGTAATGTTTTCATTATATTCCTCAATATGGGAGCTATAGCATTTTGTGAGGCACGGCCAGGAAAGCAGAGAGGAGGAGTGCTTGGAGTGTTTGGATCGCTGCAACTTGTTCATATGAGCGTCCATCTGTTCCAAACCTGCTGTCCTCACAGTCAGTAGCTTATGTTGTGACATTCTCAGATGTATGTAAGAGATAATATATGAAACTGACACCTTCGCTGAGACAGGCACTCAACCTGCTCCTCTACAGATTTCCTGACATGTAAATGATAAACAAACTACCTGGGCATAGATTACACTTAATATTTATTTGGTAAATTTATTATAAATTAGTAGTGGTAGCATTTCCCTCTTCTTTAACCCACCTAACAAAAAAGAGAGGAAAAAAACAAAACAAAAATGGGACCAGTGCTGATCCTAATTAGTTCTTACAATTAAAGTTAAATTAGTCTCTATGAAACATCCACATATCTACAAAATTAATCAGGCAGTGTTTTCACAAATTTAGTGGCATTAAATGTAATGGCAGTTAATTGTTGTGTTTTTGGGGTGTCATTGAAAATTTGGTGTGCTGGAAAATTCTGTGTGTGTGTTACCCACAAAGTGAAAATAGTGAGAATCCTTTTTTAAACCTACAGTAGAGAGATGGACATCATAACTCTATACACTGTGTGTGTGTGTGTGTGTGTGTGTGTGTGTGTGTGTGTGTGTGTGTGTGTGTGTGTGTGTGTGTGTGTGTAGGTCATGGGTGAGAGATGGGATGGGGAGAGGCACAGGCGTTGGAGGAAGTGGATCACAGATGTGACTGATAAACATGTGACTGATGATAAACCGTTGACACATAGCAGCAAAGTATTAATCAGACTTGGTTATGTCAGCGGAAAACAGTGTGACAGTCAAGTGACATGGTGGTTGGGTAACATTGCATTGCAGTTCCTTCCCTTAATGTCTGATCACTCCTTGGTTCTGAAGCAACTAGTATGATTCAAGATAGAAGGTCATCTGGGTCACAGTGTTCAGCTGAATTATCATTTTCTTGAAAACAAAAAAACTTAAAGGATAATTTCCAATTCATCACATGTTGGGTCTGATTTTTGTAGCTTTTGCCATTATCGTAATTTTAACTTTGCACTCATCAAGCAGCGACATCACTAAAGACAGGAAACATGAGCGGTTATGATCGTACAGGCTTTAATCAGACAGGAGATTGAACGTGAGGGGTAAAATTATCACCCAAACTGGCTGTCGTAAGAACATCCATCACAGCTGACACATTCCTGTGCAATGATGGATTATTAGCGGATGGAGCGTTTTTGTTTTACCTTAAATAATCTGACTAAACTGTTGGTTTGTTTACAACCTGCGATCATGTGACTGCTCATGTTTCTCACCCTCTGCTGTAGCCATGTTCCCAGATCAGATGAGAACAATGTTATCATAGCTGATACAGGCTAAGTGAGTCCATAACTATATACAGTAAGTAAGACCTGAGTTGTAACAAACTTTTTTTCTTTAAACAATGTATTCTAGTGGCTTCAAATTGAGTTTGAGTCATCAAGTCATTTAACTATTATTCACACATTACGGAGCATAGCCAACTATACATGCTGCTCACTGTATACAGCAGCATTCACATTTACAAATGAATCATGATATATAAAAAGGGAAAATCAACGTTTTAACATTTTCAACTGTTGAATTTGTTTTTACAAAATCCAAATATTGTTAACACAGTTAAACTAAAACATCCACAGCAAAGCTAGCGGCTGCTCCATAGGCACAACAGTGCTTTAAGCTAAATGCTAATGTCAGCATGGCAGCATGCACACAATAGCTGTGTCCCAGTTCAGGGGCCGCATCCTTTAGAGGCTGCATTTGAAGACAGATGGCGTTCTAGCGGCACAACTAGTCCCATTTCGAAGGCTCCTTCAAATGCATCCTTCTTTTCCTGGGTCTTCGTGGCCCAACCTAACCCCAGATTTATTGCACGCCGGTAATGGAAACAAATAACACCAACAGAGGGCCTGAGGATTACACTGTTAAATGTAAGTAGAGGGTTTCAGCTCAGTTCAACAGTTAACAGTACCACTGTTAAAACCTCAAGTTTTTGCGACGCAACGGTGAGGGCTGGGCACAGCTGGTGAAAATCCTCCGTAGGTCAGGCCATCTCATTTCAGTTGAGCCTTTGTGGTCTACGAAGGCTACGAAAGGCCTCACCTTCGTAGACCACGTCCTCTGAAGGATGTGGCCCCTGAATTGGGACACAGCAATGCTAACATGCTGATTCTAAGTAATATCTAGCATGTGCACAGTCCTAGGTTGTGTCCGAAATCACTCACTCATTCACTGCTCCCTACTCACTATCCAGGGAGTTCAATATAGAAGACTATATAGTGAGCTCAATGATGATGGTATATATAGCTTGGTTAGTGACCATTGGTTGTACACTACTTGCACACACAATGCATTGTGGGATACTATGAATCCACTATATAGGGTATAACAATTCTCACTATACATTCAGACAGCACCACAATATGGCGAATTCACTGTATAGTGAACTACATAGGAAGTGCGTTAGTTTTAGCATGCTAGTATGCTATAAAGAGAGACTTGTGGTGGATGGGTGGCTCAACAAAACACAGGAATATGAAGTGAAGTTCAATTCCCATATGAAACTAGCTTTTTATATCGTAACCATGACAACAAAGACTGTAATGTTGAGGAAGTGTTAATTTTAACCCAAATCACAATCTTTTTGTAAACCTAACCAACCAGTGACCATTTATTATAGTAACCATGGCTACAAAGGTTGGTACGCCACTGTTGGTACAGTCTGCGTGTTAATCATTGTAACAATGTCAACCGAGGTCTGGTAAAACAACCTATATGGTTGTTCAGGTTGGAGGACTTGTTGGAATTTCATGACAATCCATGCAATAGTTGTTGACACTTAAAACCACAAACATGAATCTGTGGGAATAGAAGAAAAGTCAGGGAATGTCTGGACAAAATTTCATAGTAACCCCCCTGTAATAATCACTATTCATGTGTTATTAGCATGGCCAAACATACAAGCCAACATTTTCATGTATGAATTTGAATCAGTAAAGTCGTATCTGTTAAAGCTGATCCTAAATGCCCTTTTCCATCTTCATTATAATTCATGCAGCCTATTATATCACTGTTTAGTAAGTCACTACCTTCTTCTTCCTCTGTGGTTTATGCGCCTCTTTGTTTCAGATGCAGATTGAATTCAACACAGCTGTGTGTGTAGTCAGACTGTGGTTTACACAATGCACAGATACACGGTCTCAGCAGCAGACCTGGGAATAAGAGAGCAGTATATAATGGTTGCTGTGAAATGCCTGCAGTGACAACAGCCATCACATTGAGTGATGGTGTTGAGGTCAAGGCTCTGTATTGTAATATAAACAATAATGTCCCCTATCTACTTAAAGCAAAGAGAAAGTAAAAAAGGCAAACCACTGAAACACTGTTGTTCAATACTGAATATTTATTATTTGACAGCATATGAACCAAACGTATGTCTCTTTTTCTTACATTTTAAGGCTGTGTCTGGAGCTCAGGAAAGGTTATTTGTGTGTATGCTTGGATAGGTATGCATATATGTATAGTTATGTATGTCATATCTACTGTAAATACACATATGATTTCATCTTTGAGAAATAAGTGCCTTTAGGTGTATTTGTGTGTGTGTGTGTGTGTGTGTGTGTCTGTGTGTGCGTGTGTGTGTGTGTGTGCTGATAACTATATGTATGGACTCTAAACAGCAGGAGGCTGTAACCTGCACCATCCACACTCTGTAATCACTACTGTTTATGACTGCATAAAACAACACACACACACTCCCTCTTTTTATCTCCCGTTCCCTGAATTTTACTCACACATACACACACTCACACACACATTTATAGCTGCTGTCTGTCTCGCTGGCTGTGTGATTATCGCCGTCTGGGTCGGGGCTCTTATCAGTGTTGTGACGGAAGTGGCTGATGGGGACTCACACACACACCCACACACACAAACACACCTTCACCCTCCCTCCCTCCGTCTCTTTTCTTTCTTTTTTTTTTTTTTTTCTTTTCCTCGTCTTTCTTTCCCTCCGTCAACTGCTCTCTGTCCTTCCTTTGGTGGAGTGGCAGCGTTGCGGCGCTGCGTCTGTGCTCACCCTGTCGAGCGGTGTGCCAGTTCAGGAGATTGGCGTTAAAGCCAGACATGAGCTCATCGGCCCAGCTGGGCAGACAGCCCATTACAATGCTCAGCAGGGCCCTACCGCAGGGGTGAAAAGAGCTCAATACCTGCTGATTATCTACTCTTTCTCTCTGTCTGTGTTTCTCTGGCCCTCTCCGTCTCACTGCCTTTTGCTTTCGCTGTATTTCTTCTTCTCTTTTTTCTATTCTCTCCCCTCTCCTGTTTTCTTCTCCTTGTCTCCTCTGTGCTTTTTTCTGTCTCCTTCTCTTCTTCTACTCTTCTTCTCTTTTCCTTCTTTTCTTCTCTCCTCTCCTCTTCTTTTCTCCTTCTCTTCTCTCATCTTTTTCTCTTCTCTTCTCTCCTCTCCCCTTCTTCTCTTCTCTCCTTGTCTCTCCTATTTATTTCTTTTCTCTCCTCTCTTCATTCCCATGTCAGGTGTCCTCCACCACGGTTTCTGTCTGTCTCTTTCTTGATCTTGTCTTTCTTTTCACTCAGACTGATACATACACTATCTATCTTTCTGTCTGTCATCCTTTCTCCTTTTCTTTTTTTTTCTGTCTCCAAACATATACACAACTTTTCAGTAAGCACTGTGGTGTCATTGCAGTGGTGCCTGCAGCAGTAAGATAAGTAGGGAGGGTTGGTTTTTGAAATGACAGGGGTGGAAGTGGGGTGTGTGTGTGTGTGTGTGTGTGTGTGTGTAGTGTAGTGCAGTGTAGTGTAGTGCAGTGTAGAAATGACAGGGGTGGGAATCCAGACAGCTGGTGCACCTGTGCGGACAGGATATGACACGGCACTGCAGGAAGACAAGGCGTTTTTTTATTAAGTGCAGCTCTCTATTCTGCAATCTGTCTGTCTGGAGTGGCCTTTCTGTTACGTAGCTCTTTTCTTCTTAACACACCAAGTTGGAGTCGATGCCGAAGCAAACACACTCTCTCCCCCTCTCTCACACTCTCCAGCTCTGTCAGTTGGAGAGATGCATTGCGGTTACAGTAATTCATGAATCTCATTCAGCCCTGGTATTGAGACTGAGTCATATCCATCTTTTGTTCTGACTTTCGGAGTGGCATTCAGTGATAGTGACTCCACACAGAGTTATTCATCTGACTAAAAATGTTATGTCAGAGTCAAAATGGCTCATCGTCATGTGAAAAGTAGCTACTTTCGTCACATATGTCCCATGATGGAAGCTGCACCCACAGGAGGAAGTGTTTGAATAAACAGGCATTAGTGATGCAGGATAGGAAATATAATGTAAATGTAATGAAGCGACAGAGTGGAGCTGAAGCAGACGCCAGAGCTGGAGAACAGTTTTTCCAGTCCATGTTTGGGATGAGGCATAAAACAGACCTTTTCCCGGCTGAGCCACAAGATGGCGCTATGAAGTAGTCTGAAATTCAGCACCACACACATTTTTAGATGGAGAAGTTGCTCTGGATGTCAGTGTGTTTCAAAGAGGGAAGGGATGGAGCTTTATTTCACTGAGGCCTTTTTACTGTGCTGCTGCTTTTCTCGGTATCAGCAGCTGATTACATCACCGATGTGTTCATGGTCTCGTCGCAAACATCCCAACTGAAATCTCAAGAAGATGTGGCTGATAAGAAAATACTGTGTGTGAGATGGTAAGTGGTGCAAATGGCAGCTGGAAACCTCCTCTTAAACTTTATCTTCAAATATCCCCCACACACACACACACACACACACACACACATACACACACATAACAGACAAAAGATAACCTGCACACATGCACACACACACACACAACAGGGGTCCTATGTCATCTCATGTAACTGTGTTCATAGTGTTGGTTGCCTACAGACACATGGTGGTGGTGTTTCCTTTCCTGTCTGTAGTTAAGCTAAAAAAATAATATTTTTAGATCTTTTAGGGAGACAAGAACACATCGTGCTTTGACTCAAATGATCACAAAACAGCGGCAGCATCAGCAACACACGGTAAACTTGTGAATAAGCATGAAACCGCTGTGTAAACAGCAGAGCCCCATGCAATGTTTCTGAAATAGACACATGCACACGTGCCGAGCGTGATAAATCTATAAAACCTAGAGTTGTATCTCTCAAATACACAATGAGACTAACACAAAGAGGCTGTGTGCAGAGCAGAGTCCTGCAAAATGTGTTTATATTAATATGGGCGCAGATAAAAATGAACTAAATGCAGCGGGTGAAATAAACAAAAGTAAAACAGGTGAAAATAAAGGCAGTTTTTTAAAAACATCGAAACCAGCATTTTTTTTATTATCAAGTCTATGATTTTTATTTTAAATTGTGACACAACTTCTTCCCACAGTTCATCATCACTGCTGCTGAGAGCAACAGGACAGTCACGGTGGACGGATGTGGACAGATGATCACTGAGGAATCAGTTATCTTTGTGTCACTTTGCATCACATCAACAAGTGAGGGCTAAACAGAAGCTACATGACGCATGAAGGCATCAGGGAACCAACCATCATGCAGCCCTGCATAAATACATCTAGATAAGTTTAAGATAAGCAAAATGAAACTTCTGGGCCAACATACAGTATGCCTCAGTCCTCGGCCCAAGTCAGGCCCATATATTTCCACATCTGGGCAGATTCCGCATGTTACACTCCGATATTGTCTGACAGCCGCAAGATTATGTGTGTGTACTAGAATTGGTCAAGATGTGGAAGTAGCACCTGACAGTCATGCCGTATGTGGGCCAGATTCGGGCTGAGGAACCTGGCATATACTGGGCTAGAATAAAACATGCATGTGGCCCAAGTATGGGCCGGCTTTATCTTGCTGTCTGGGGTGTGTTTATGGTTTGGGTGGCGGGACTTTAATGAACTGGTCAGGTTTGGTCCGGATTTCATTTAGAGATAATTGTGGGAAAGGGGTCGGTTCCGGTACCAAGCTTTGTGGGTGTGGGTTTGCAAATTGGACTCTGGTGCAGTGTGTGTTTGTGTGTGCATGTGTGTGCATGTGTGTGTGTGTGTGTGTGTGCAGACTGCAGCCAGGGGGGATGGTAGGGGAGCTGGTAGACTAGAGTGCATTTGGTATTCAGCCGTGCCTAGTATTTATCTGTCTGTTGGCTGTCTAGTCTGGTCTGGCCTGTTAGTGGTGTCACCCTGCTTGCTCCCCGGGGGACTAAATTGATGATCCAGACAGACTGTGTGCGTGTGTCTGTGTGTTTGGTGGTGGGGAATTTGTGATTGGACAGAGGTTTGTTGCAAGAGTGAGAATCGATGTGTGTCTGAGTACCTCTGAGGTTGTCGGGGGTGTGCGTGGATGTCGGGGTTGTGTAAAAACTTACGTGTGTGCGCGTCTGTGTGTGTGTGTGTGTGTGTAGCCTATGTGTGAGGATATGGAAGTGACCTCACATCAAGACAGAAAAAACTCCCATCAGTGTCTGGGCTGATATTGCTGCATTAGCTGACAAGACATCAGTGCCTCAGTTTGTTGCTTCAGTAAAATTATGACAGCTGCCAGGCGTTTGTAAATTGCGTCAGGGTCGTGTGTCTATTTTTTCATCCCCTTCCAGAAGTGTCAGTTCGCTTTTGGAAGAGTGTGGAATTCATTGGAAGCCGTCAAGAAAAATATTTGTGCATGATTGGATATAGAATTTGGCTAGTGATGCAACACTTAATGCAAAACATCTGTTGGAGGTCTTTGCTTTTCCCATTTACTTATTTTCCTCCAAGGTCCGTTTCATTTGATTTCCTTTGGTTACTGATGTTTTCAGAATGACAATGATCACTCTCCCTGTCTGTCTGCACAGATGAAATGAAACCTAAACTACACTTAACACAGTTTTCTTGGAGGACCACCTGGACACTACTCAATGACCTCTGCAGTGCCCTAGACCATAGTTTGGAAACCTGCTGATAGAGTGACATTCAGAGCCTGAACAGCCCAGTTTATTTATAGATTGCCGACGGTCCTGCACTAGTGTGTGTGTATGTGCATGTGTGTGTGTGTGTGTGCTTTACATTCAGAGGGGATGTGTTTGGGTGGAGAGGTGGATGGGGAAGTGGGTGGGGGGTGCCTCTCTGCTTGCACGTGCCCCTGAACCATAGGACTGGCGCGAGGGGTGGGGCGGGTGGGGGGTTACCTCAAGGTTAGCCAATTCAAAGAACTGTCTATATTGGCTGCGGCCGCCGAGCTCGAAGTGCTCTCCCCATAGCAGACCGATTACCCCCCACCCCCCACATTGTCAGCCAGGGACCCTCTGCTAGCTTTCGGAGTGAGGTCAGCCCCCCACTCAACGAGCCCATGTGCACCCACCCCCCTGCAACCCAGACACACAGGCGCACATACACACACAAACATAAGCTATAACCCCTGTCTCACCCCCTCTCCGCTGCTGCCTTCAGGTCCCCCGCATACAGCTCCGTTTCCTAGAAGGGAATATGTATGTCAGTGTAGTGAACTTTTTTACTTTCGATATGAAGTGTCATAATTTATTCTGCAGGCCAACACTAAAAATAATAAATCAGGCATGTAATTGATGAGCTGATGGTTTGTTCAAAATTCATCTTATTTTTTTTTTTTTGCGCTCAAAGCAAAGACCCCGAGACTTAACTATTAATATACCAAACAGGCACAACACTCTTCTTCTAGCACAATAGCCAATTAATGCATTCTGCATCTAATACATGCAAGAGCTTCATGAATATTAATTAGACCGACTGACACCAGACAGCATCACACACACCTCGAGCATGATTGAAACAGGGGCCTCTGCATTAAAAAAAAAAGAAGAAAGAAGTATTTTACGCATTCAGACCGTGTTATTTGGCTTCTGTCACTTTAGCCACTAGGCAGGGAAAAAAAACAAAATACACATATAACAAACCACTAAATGTTTGTTTATCCATGCAAACAAAATAACACAACCTGTTTTTCATATTGTCAGAATATGGTTCAGTCGGATTATATTGTTACTCAAAACGCTTAAACATGCCCTGACTGTTGTGTCGTTGTAAATCCAGACCTCCCCTGTTTGTACTACTTCACATGGAGGTGTAAGAGTCGGCCTATATGGTGCTTTCTTGTGTTTTTGGCCGGTTGAAGTAAGAGCGGTGAGAATTCTGTCCGCTCCTGAAGGCAGCACCTCTTTTCCCCTCTGTCTGGCCCTCCTCGGCAGCGCCCTGATTGGCCGGAGCGGCAGTCAGTCAGTGTGTGGGCGGGGCTTGAGCCCGCTGTGTCTGCTCTGCTCTAGAAGAGGAAGGACAGCTGCTTTTAGCGGCGGAGGAAGGAACAGAAAAATCTGTACAATGCGTTAGACACGGGCAATGGCTTGTCCCCGGACCTCCTGCTAGTTCACTTGCCTTGCCGCCCGGAGAGGAATATGGCGTGAGGAAAAAAATCGTGGAAAAATAAGTGCGAAACTGTCGGGAGTTACTCGTAGTGGCGAACTCTGCTGCCACTGCCTGGAAGTTTTTGTGTTTTTTTCCCGTCGGGGGGCCCCGACGGTGGCGGCGGCGGCTCTCTCCCCGGAGCGGTGTCCCGGTCTGCCCAGCCCCATGCAAAACCTAACGGCCCCAGGCGGCCCCGGCAACTCCAATGTCACCTGCTCCTGCAACTGCACCGCTTCCCAGCCACAGGGAATGGAGATATGTGAGTAACATTACTTGCGTTTCCCCTGACCTTAAAAACACACTGAGAGACTTCAGTGCCTAATCCGTTTTATGTTCACTCCCCAGTGTAACAACAGAAGGACAACAAATCAGACTTAATGTTCATCCAAACGCTAAACTAATTTTGCTGTGAATTCGCTGCTAGCCGTTTCCTCCAGCAAGAATATTCTTTATAGTACTCCTATGGTTCATCTGTAGGGGTTCACAGTATTTCTAAATTAAACTTTATGGTGACCTTAATGTACTTACCAGTATTTCTAATCTCTTTTGTTGTCTTTATCTGACTTGCAGTGTCACACCAGCACATACTGTGTTATAGTGGTTATATTGTACTTCAGAAATAGGAGTCATTGATATTACATAGAGCGAGAAATCTGTCATATTCAGACAGCATCGATATTGTTCAGACTTCTAATTGAGCTTTTGCAACAGTAGTTCTCTTTAACAAGAAGTCTGCAACAGAAAAAAAAACTATTTCTTTCTACTTGAAGTTTCCTGTGTGTGATGTTTTCCGCTAATGGGGTTGGTTTTATGTTAATACTTGGAGATTTAGCCCTATAGGCCTGCCTGGCCTGTGCACATGCTCTGAGGGATCACCACAGAGGGTTAAATAGTTTGCCTGTCAGCATAGACAGGAAACGCTGGAATGGTATGTTGTGTCTGTCTGCCTCTTCTGAGCAGCCCAGAGAGAAACTATCATTATCAGCTCTTGGCCTAATGCTGCTGCTGCTGCTGCCTGTCTGCTAGATCCACTGCAGACGCTCCACTTTATGACTGAAGCATAGCATTCAGAAAAGCAGACACATGCAGGCAGACAGGTAGAAATGCAGAGGACTGCAGCCTGACAGATCTGCAGACAAGACCGATGAAGATGAATAAACCGGAAACAGGCACATAGCAGACATTCAGGCAGGCGGGTAGATTCAAGCAGACAGCTATAGAAGTACCGAGTACAGAGATATGAACAGTCGTTTGGACAGACAGACAGATACAGCCAGCCAGACAGACCGACATATTGACAGACAGACACGCAGACACACAGACAAGCTACAGACTGACGGACAGAATTACAGTGATGTGTAATTTCCATTGGGGCCGAGGCCAGGCCTGGGCAATGTGAGGTGAACGGAGGATATTAGATTTAGATTTGGCAGCAGAGTGTGGTTGCACTGACGCCACATTGTAACCAAGAAGTGTGTCTGTGTGTGTGTGTGTGTGTGTGTTTGTCTGGCAGACACACTGGTGTTCCACCATTCGTTTTCTGTGGCATCATTGTATTGCTAGCCAGGAAAAACACACATAATCAGGCGTGAACTGGTGCATCGACAGACACCGTGATACAGCAGAGAGAGTCTAATTAGATAATCCAGTAGAACTGCCTCGGACTTACAAAATGAGCAGACAGGAAGTGCAGCAAAGAAGTCAAATAATTGCGTTGATTGATACTTGCAGTGTATTTAACTGCAAAGCTGAACTGCAGGGTGTGTTTAAGATTATGCATGCGTCTGTGTTTGATACTTTGGCCTGGTATTTTCAGTGCTTCTCACTTGTTGGTGGGAGTTCCATTCACAAGTGGTTTGAAATAACTGTGTCCTACTGTAGTGACCGTCTGGTTTGAAAAGAGCTCTTGTTTGTCAGCTGTGTTGTCATGCAGACTCGGCAAGGCTGAATAATGTAGCTCATGCTTTGATGATTTCTCTGGCTGAAGAAAAGAGCTACAGTCTGCCTTTTTTTTCTTTCTTTCTTTCTTTCCTTTTTTTTTTTTTTTTTTTTTTAAGCAGAGCGGGAAGTCTCACTGGTGTGTTTTCTCATTATTCAGACAAGGAGGAAAATTGAAAGGGACTACAAACATAGAGAGAGCACAGCGCAAACAGTGTTTCACAGCCAGGAAACCGAACCTCGCTTTAACACTGGGAATCACATGTAGGGTTAAAGTCCTGAGGTTAAACATTACAGTTTCATAAGGTTTCATCTACAGTTAGCAATGACAGAGAATTCAATGAAAGGGGAGATTCCTGTGTGAAGGGACAGTCCCCTCAGAGGACTCGTGTTTTTGGTCCTCTGCAAACATTTTCCAGTCTGAAGTCATTTGATCTTGTACTGACTTTTAATGTCCTGCCTTTCTTAAACCAGTGGGGAAATACTATACGCCATCTGCATGAGGTGATTTCATATTCATATTCATATTTCTTATACCTAATGCAAACACCTTCTTTTTTTTCCAATCATCTTGACAGCAGTGCCGTGGTTTCTTTCCTAATATGGATTCCAGAAGATTAACTGGAAAAGTAGATTTTCAGGATACAAACTAGATTAAATTATTTATGATTTTTTTAAAATGTATTTTTGGATAAAGTAGTAACTTTGCCTGCGAGAAGTCCCTGCTCAGCAGTATCACTCAGTCAGGCGCTAGTCAACACAAGCAATGGAAGAAAAAAAAAAAACACAAAAACATTTATGTTATGTGGCAAAACCACGTCTTCATTCTTTGGTGTTTTTACCTGATTATTCAAGAGGAATCAAACTGAATAGGGCTGGCTGTTGAATCTCAGTATATCTTTGGTAATACTGAAACATGTCCATAGCACCAAGTACAGAAAACTGTCATTGACTCTTTGGCTGGATTTGTATTCTTTGATCAGATAGTTTCTCATTTCAATCATAATTTTGCCAATTTTGGATTTTTTTTTTTTTTTTTTTTTTTTTTTTTTAAGAATTCACTTTTTATTTCTTTACCAAACAAAAAACTAACAAACAGTAACGTCACACAGAAAGACATAAACAGAGGAGGTACTGATAATAATAATAACAACTATGGAACTCACGCAGAGGACAAAGAAAGAAAGAAAGAAAGAAAGAAAGAAAGAAAGAAAAAGAAAAGAATTACACAGGGTATAAGCACTGGCATCACCTGGTTAGCCATCGAATAAGGTATTCATGTAGCGGCCCCATGTTTTCCAAATTAATTCCTGACTGTTGTTCAGTTTAAAAACTAATTGTTCACAGTTGGCTATTTTGGTCCTTTCTCCTGGCCACTCGTTGAATTGGATGATATTTTGTGTTTTCCAGTGCCCGAGCAAAATCCTACAACCTGTGGTGAGAGCAAGTCGGCACCAAAGAGTCTGCTGTACCGCCAGTCTCGTGATTTTTGGACTTTTTTGATTCCGCAAAGCTCTTAGACGGCTGCACGTGTGTTTATACGGCTACCGCTAATGCTAATCATTATCGATTAATCTGCGGATCATTAGCCCAACCTGACATATTCAGATGTCTTGTCTTGACGGATCAACACACCGAACCCAAACTTTCCCATCATGTACGACATAGAAAAAGCATCAAATCCTCAGATTTCAGAAGCTGGCACTGGCAAATGTTCACCATTCAAACATGATCAAAGCAGTCACCTGTTAATTGTCTGTTCTTTTTTTAAATGTGTCTGTTCCAGAGAACGCACTAGAAAACCCCTGTATACATTATATATTGGAGCATCTGTATCATCCTCCTGCTCCTTTAGATCAACACATAGTAGAAACAGCAGTATACATGCGCTTGCCTGTTGGGAATGGGTCCATGTGTCAGAGACTTGAGTGGCTGTGTGTGTCTGTGTGTATGTAACAGTTAGCAGGGGCCAGCCAGCCAGACGGATGTAAACAGCCTGATCTGTAATCCCGTGTATGAGTGGTGTTAGTGTGTAGGTGGCAGCAGGGTCATCTGTCAACTACCTCAGGCCAAACATGCACACGGCTACTTGTTGACTCTCTCACACACACACACACACACACACAAAGATGTACACATAGGCACACACACACTTTTACACCAAGATATATGCACACACACACACACACACACACACATACACACATATACACACACACACACACAGGCACTCTTAGGCTCAGCCAATATTTACCCTGCAGTCTCCAGCCAGACAGCCAATCCAATCTCTCACTAAGCTCTTTGTTGTTTGTTTGGGGTTTGTTTGTTTTTTTTTTTTTTTTTTTGTATGGTTTGTTTGTGGAGGTGTCGTTGATTTAGAATTGGTTTGTTTTTTATTTAGTTTTGTTATTAATGAATTCTAATAATGAGCCTTGAAAAAAAAAAAGACTTCAAACTCAGAATCTGAATAGAAATTCAGGAACCTTGGGGAGGGGTGTGGCAAAGACAACCAAACAACAGCTTTTACAAAAAAAAAATCTATTTCTTTTAATCTTTTTTTTTTTTTTTTTTGCCCTCCCAGACAGATTTTGCAATCACTGCTCCTGTAATTAATTTCACAGGGAATTTCACAGTGTCTCTCTGTGGAGCCTTATTTAGTCTGCCACCTCTCCTGAGCTGAGGGGTTTTAGCAGTAAACAGTGGTGCTCAAGTTGCGGAGTTTAAGAAAGAACTTCTTGTTTTATTTAAGGGAGTGATGTCAGAGGGGTCCCCACACCCTGTTTTCACACGGAGGAGCTGACCGGCAGATGCACTCTGCTGACCCAGGTGACGTTAGCGCAGATTCTTGGTTCTGGGTTTTGTTCGTTACTGTAGCATCATCATAGAAGACTTCGTGATACACTGATTTGTAGCATCTGTCGCTTTGCTCCACTCATATTTCCACTGATTGAATCTGCCTGGCAGTATCATGCACACGCTTTGTGCAGACCTCACTATGTTGATAATTGATTTGTTGATTTGTTGTTGAGGTTGTTTTTTTCGCCTCGAGCCGACAGTTTCTCACTTGAAAGCATTTGTTGCTTTTCTTTGTCTTATGTGATAAGAAACTCAATATATTACATCTTGATCAGACGAAAGCAAAGAATCTGATTCCATCGTCTTGGGCGTTAGGAACTGATTGATATTTCTTAGCACTTTATGGACCAAACCATTATTTGATTAATCAAGATAATAATCAGCAGATTAAAAGACAGTGGAGGTGAAATATTTAAACCAAGAAGAAGACACTTTGACACTGTAAAATAGAAATATTCAAGATGTTCAAGAGTGTTTCCATGAGTGGGAAAAACATTATAAAATAAAAAGAAAACGTATTTATTATTTTTGCTTCATTTCTGCTCAGTGTGAGAGTCTCTGCTGTCAATTTGCGCTGGCATTTCCCTCCACTGCTCTGCTTCCTGTTTCACAGTGTGTGTCGTAGCCCCTCCCCACACACACATGCAGCGGAGCAGAGGAGAGACCGTTTGACAACTCGTTACATTAAGTGCAATGAAAGCTTTCCAGAAAGTGTTATAAATCCCGCTAAAACCAAAGATGGACAGACATCAACTCCAACAGATTGGCGAGGATGCTAGCAAAAAAAAAAAAAAAAAAAAAAAAGAAAAGAAAAAAAATCTGTCAGCCTAGGGGAGTCACTGCCCCAGAATTCAGCCTGATTTGTTTGGGTTCTCCACTAGATTTCAAAATAAAGTTCTGTGGGTTTGAATAAAGCTCAGGAGCTGAAGAGGTTAAATCTTCGTTTTCTTAAAAGACATAATAACTAGCAGGAGGGGAGGAGAAATACACTTTTTATGTGAAAGAGGTAAACTTCAGTGACAATATTAAAGCTGCGCTGTGGAGCTTTTGACCATTTTTAGTGCTGTGTTTTTCTATGTTTGTTCGTATATGTTCCTCATGTTTGTTTGGCATGAAGGACACACAACTCCGACTGTAGACAGAACTTGTTTGTTTACATGAAACCTCCACAGGACACCTTTTTAAGTAGAATATTTGTTGTAGCTGTTTGGCTTTCCCTCGCTTGTTTGGGCTCAGTGTGTTTTTTTGTTTGTCTCACACGTGTCCAGAATGTTGAACTATATATCACAATGTATGTCGTGTTAACACAACGGGGCGCGGACATGTCGTGGCTTTTTTTTTTTTCGTTACGCTTTCCTCTCTTTGACAGTTTATTTTGCCTTAAATCAGCTTGACCCCCTCCCACCCCCAACGTCCTTATCTTGCGGCCATGCAACCCAGTGTTTCTGGAATCAAACTGACAACCCTCAAAGCTACAAACACTGTGGAAAATTGCTGCCTGGAGCCGCTCTGCTGTCTTCAGCCGAGCAGGTCCAGTTGAAGCAGCGTTTTCCAAAGTCCCAAGCAGTGGAAAGGTCCATGTGCATGTGTGTCCCTCCACTTGTCTCTGCAGCACCTTCACTGCTTACTGCTCCAGCACCATTCACAACCTCGTCACTGGCTGCTGGGACTCCCTTTGTGTCTAGTTTCTGCATCCCCAACCCCACGCACCCACCCACACCCACACAGACACACACACACACACACACAGACGCCCTAGACGTCCACCATTAGTTCCCAAAATACCCTTGGGACCAGAGCAGATTTGTAGTCCTAGTGTGTTTAAAGACAGGCCATCCGTCAAGTGTGTGTGACGGTGGTGGTGGTGGTGGTGGTGGTGGGGGGGTTTGTAGTCTGCTGTCTCGGTCAACATCTATTTACACACAGTTGAACTGTCTGAGATGCTAAAGAGCTCCGGTGAATGAATCAGTCCCGCTGTCTGCTGTGTGTCTCATGACTCCAGGTCTGTAGACATGGATGGGACGTATTACAGTGCATCAAGGCTCTGTGCTCCAGACACACACTGATGGATAGAACACAAGCACACTATGCTTTTTTTTTTTTTTGCCTTAGAGCCGATTTGTTTTTCCCAGCATTCAAACAAATGAAATGCTTGGCATGTTTATTACCCTTTGTGAACCCCATCTCACGGGATGTCTAACCCCCCCAACCTTCTACATGAAACAAAACAGCAACCATTGCTTTGAAAATGTAAATTCTGTTTTGCTACGTATGAAAATAAACCAAAAAAAAAAAAAAAAAAAATCAGGCAGCGACGCCATGCTGCCCGCTGTTTGTCAGATTTTGGGTAATCCGTTTGTTTACGTGCGCAGGAACACCTGTACAGTGGAAACTGACATGTCTCCTCAAGTGGTTTAAAGTGTTTTCATTGGAATTTGATGGTAAAGTTTCTTGATATGGGTTAGTTCATAGATGCCAATACCATTATTGAATTAAGTTAGTAGAGCTATACAGAACAGCATGAGGTATAGTGACATCCTCATAATATTATACAACTGGCCTATAGGCTGTGTAAGCTGTGGCTGTAGCTGTGTTATTAATTTTAATTTTATCAGCTGCATCAGGCCCATTGAAACTACCCCCCCACACACACACACTCACACTTTTTTTTTCCTTTTATAATTGATGTGTGCCACATATTGTCTGGTCTGTTTGCTCCTGGAAACACAAGTTTCACTTGGTGCCTATGGACGCACGTTCAGACGCGACACAGCTATCTTTTCCGAGCTGCAGTTTATAAACACTGTTGCATGTTGGCGTTTATCAATGTTAGCAGGTCTTGGCGGGTTTTTTGACCAGTGGAAAAGGGTCTTTATTGGGAAAATGGTTTGAGCTCCAGGCCTGAGAAAGAACGTTGTAAGTAATATTGTTAATACGGTGCTACGTTACAGAGAGTCGCTCGTCAACGACACTGGTAAAGTCAGTAATGATTGTTAATGCGTTGGAAAAGGCAAGGAGAACGTTAGAGCGAGGGGCCATGCTAAGTGGCTAACATTAGCCTACTTACAGGTTTCAAATGAAAGCCAAGTTTGAAGTCGACAAATAATAATTGCATGTCAGTCTCTCAGGGTCGACCTTTGCCCTCTTGAAATGATCCGACACTTTGGATTTCCTGCCAAACAAATGTGCCGTGTCGACTATGTCTTTCAGTATTTAAGGTAGTATGTCCCCTAAGATTTGTGAGGTGAACTGCAGACGCACGGTTACATTATCGGAACCAGACATGTAATCAGTGTCTGTCTGTGACTTACTGTCGGAGTTTGATTTTTTTTTTTTTTTTTTTTTTTTTTTTGTTTTTTTTTTTTTTTTTTTTTTTTTTTTTCTGTGACCAACCGACCAATCAAAACTTGGTTGACTAAGACTCTAACAACTGGTCAACAATAAGGGCGGAGCTCTACTTACCTGACATTCAAATTGTCTATTACACAAGCTGAAGGAACGACTTTGCGACAGAACAGTTTCATCTTGCAGTTACAAGTGTAGTAAACTTAATACTGAGAAACAAATGAGCTCAGAGCTGTGTGGTTATTTTTCAGTATATTATTGAAGTTGTTCTTTACACATTATTTAATCTATCACCTGAATGAAATGATGTAGAAAGCAGCCATTTCCTTTGTATCAACAGCAAATAACTCTTTGTCAAAACAGGATTAGTTTACCTTCTTAGGTCGTGACCATGTCAGCTACTGAACTGACAAAAATAAAACCCGGATGTTTATTTTTCATTCATGTTAAAGCGTCATACATAGCAACCAGTTTTACTCATCAAAGGAGTCGGGAAGTATGACTACATATGTGAAAAAGGCTGTATAAAGCCTTTTTCTATCTCCAGATGGAATTGTGGGGAATCTGATAAATGCTATCCAGTGGTGTCACTTGAATCTGGAGGTGTGGAGTTAGACAGAAATTAACTTGCCAGACCTCTGTGGCCTACTCCTCCATTAAGGCTAATGGCACCAGGCTACATTAGCCACTACTAGCATAATGTCCAAGTTGCATTGTGGATAGGTTAAGTTTTGACAAGGAAGCAGAATGTGTGTAATAAAGAGAGATAACTGCATTGTTTTTGATTATTTTTTTAAACTGTCCATCATTAGACTGGGATTGCTCTGGGACTACTCTATCTTTCTTTCTTCTTGCTAAATGCAATATCCAAACTGCAGGAGCTGCATTTTTTTGATGAAGGTAAAATGTGTCACAATGTACCATAAATGAGGCGTTGTGATGCTACAGTGCAGTGACCCCCGGCCTGCAGGTCATATTCTCCAGACATAAGAGAACATGCTTTGTTTGGTACAGACTCCAGCGAAAAACACACCATCGCCATTTATATATATATATATATATTTTTTTTTTAGATGAAATTGAATTGCAAAAATGACCATTCCCAATAAAATCATGACTCATATTGTCGTGTTCAGCTCACGTCTCCGGGCCACATCAGGCAGGTGATATGAAAATGCACCACTCAAAATGGTTTAACAGCCACAGCAGCATGTGGCTTTTTTTTGTTATGGGGAAAAGATACATGAACTTTTCTTGTATCTGGAGATGTGTCTCACTGTCTGGTTTTAAAGTATTATTGCTAAATCATATAGACGTAAACACCAGATAAAATTAGGTGGTTCATCAGTTAGTCTTTTGAACACAAGATCAGACACATGCATAGTCTGTTTTTAGTTAAACTTGAGATTTTACATGTGTATTTTAAACAGACAGTGCAGTGTGTATAATGCTCATCTTGATTTTGGTTTCAGATTTATTTAAAAGCAGCAGATTAATTTAAACCAGTTTCTCCTATAGAAACTATATTATTTTTTCGTACACCCAAGTTGTTTGACACTGATCACGTGTGAACGAGTGAACAAGCTTCTCCTGTGACCATAAGTAGTTCTTGTTGCTGTTTTTAATTTGCCTGAATGTAACTGCTGTTCTGTGTAGTGACAGACGAGCGATTGCGTGTTGCCTAGCACCAGCAGGACGCCTCTCAGTGCAAAAAAAAAAAACACTTCACTTTTACTGCAATTTTAGCTGCTGGAAATAAAAGCGCTGTCACAGTTTTTAGTGTAATCCTTTGTTGTCTTATTTTGTAAATGCTATATATTGTTTACGGTAGTTACCAGCAACAAGGCTGTTTACTACTGAATCCTGTATCTTGTATTTGGACTGGTATCCCTGCTGGTTGGTGCCAGAGTGTTAATCTACTATTATGTTGCATGTATTTTATATCTTTTGGACTGTAATTTTAAACTAGCCTCTAATTCTAATGTGGTTTCTATGTTGACACGCACTAGCAGGTGTAGTCTCCACTGTTTGTTTTTTTTTTGAGATAGCAAAACTTTGAAGTCATCAATTTTCAACTTTTTTCTAACAAATGGGTTTGCACATGTAATTTCCATTATGCGTGTAAACTAAACAGAGTGTTAACCATCTAAGCAACATAGCAACCCTGGGCATTTCTCTGTAGGCCACTATTACACCCCTGCACCAGGAGGATTAAACCTGGCGCTCATACAGTACATATCTGTTCAGTGTAGGTAATAGATGTAACCCAGATGGTAGCTGATATACCCATAGGGAAGCACTTCCCTCACACAACTGTAACTGAACATTGTGTTGTCTGTGGGCTGTTTTATTGTTATTGTTATTTTTTTTTAAACATTTTAACCCAGTTTAACCTCCCACCCTGGAGTCAGGCAGTACAGGATGTGTGTGGGAGTCATAAAAAAGAAGCCTCTGGTTACCCAGATTCTTCTCCTTGTCCTCCTCCCTCAGTGCTTCTCACTTTTCATTAGTGATTCAGTGGCCAGTCTGATTTTTGGTCCCTCTCTCTCCCCATCCAGACACAAGAGAGACAGCAATGTCTGATACCTACTACCCCCACTTCTCCCCGTCTTTCTCCTCCTCCTCCTCCTCCTCCTCTCCCCGCAGCAGCCACCAGCTGACCCCAATCAGGCACAGAGCCCGCTCTATTGTTTGGCTGGGGAGAGGGGACTGTTGCTGGCACACACACACAGACACACACACAGACACACACACAGACACACACACAGACGCACACACAGACGCACACACAGATTCAGACAAGGGGTCAGAGGGAGATAGAGGCCGTCTGGTCTGGTCTGGCCTCCCTCTTTGACTCCCAACCCCCAATTCCTCTCCCCTCCTCTCCTTTTTTTTTTTTTTTTGTCGTCATGCAGACTCATTGGAAGTCCCAGATGTATCTGAGGCTTGTTATGCAAAGTGCTTTGGATTGGCATTGTCTTTCTAACTGTGTTATCAAGTGTCATCATCTAGATTAATTTGCGTTCTTGTCTGCGTTGTCATCTTTGCAGACGTATGGGAGGCAGTTTTGTTTTTGTCAAGGAGAGTGCGGCTCTCTTGTTGGATGCCTCTGTGGTTGTCTACTAATCTGGCCATGACACAGCAATGTGAATTTATATTTGAAGAGATTGGAAAAGTTTGCTTGATGCCTCTGGGTTAAGGGGCTGTGACGTACCTCTAGTAGCTACGTGTGGTTATGACACAGTAGGCTAATGCAACTGCGCATTTGGGCATCAATGGAGATACCGCATGGGGACTGCAAGACCTGTGATTGGCTGTGTGGGTCTTCCTGATGTTGGTGAAGTTTGTTGAGTGAAGACAACATGAATGCAGATAAAGAAAGACTCTCGGGAACAAACATCTAACAAAGCGATAACACTGCCGACCTCCTGCTCACTGTGATGACACAGCAGTTAACACCGTATAGCCTCCGACCCAGTGACATGACGTAGTGAAATAACGCCATAAGTGATCTGGATGTAACTCTAGTAACATAGATCTACGCACGTGTGTAGCTCACCGCCGCTCTGTATTACAAATTCATGAATGTAAACACAGTTACCGCGGGCAATATGAAGCATGATGCAGCCTGATCACACATGCGTCTTACATTGCAGAGAAATCCAACGCTCAACTATAAACCAAAACCTGCGCTTGAGTACAGATCCAGCGTAAGTCTGGCATTATTCTATATTCTATATTCTATATTTCAACAAATCTCATGAAAATGCCAAAACTAGCGGTTTCTGGTACAGTGAAAAAAAGTTGAATTACCGCCTCTTGGTTTTCTGTCTCCGCCACTCAGACTAGTTTCAGGTTACATTTATCCAGAATCATATCAAAAATTAACCATTTGTGAGTCCTAGTGAATGTTTGCAACAAATTTGAAGAAGTTGAGGTATCGTTAACCTGAAAACAATATGCCTCCGGCTCTGGCTGGCGGAGCCATAAAAAGAAATGAAAAACAAGACATTTGCTTTGAATTTATTATGAATGTGACTTGCATAAGCATGTAATTGTAAACTTGTAAACTTGTAACCCAGGGGCAAACTGAAGTAGTTTCAAATTGGATGACTTGTTGTTTCTTGAACACAAGAAATGCACACAAAGGCACATTCCTTTTAAAAAAAAAAAAAACGAGAGATTTTGAGAGAGAGATTTTGAGGGTGAGAGAGAGAGACAGAGACAGAGAGAGAGAGAGAGAGAGAGAGAAAGACATACACATCAATGGGGCCAACACTGATAATTAGTAAGCAAGGAGAACGGTAACAGATATTTGGAACCAATATACCAAAACAAAACTACTACATAAAGTTTACAGACACCCGCCCAGGTGTTTCTATTATTTTGTCCACCCCAATTTAAATCCGTGAAGGTAAGCTAAATAACAGAAACACCTCTCTGTATAATGAAAGACAGCTCCAAACACTGCGTCTTCCACAATGAGCGTACAGTTGAATCAACAACTGTCTAAAACAATTTTCCTACAAACTGAACATTATAAAACCTTCATGAAGGAGGATTTATTACAGGACTGTTGTATTACTCTACATCAGTGTTAGCTACATGTTCTTAATAAACTCACAACTGAGTGTATTTTAGCAAGTATCGGTTCATTTTAACTGACTTACTACATTTTATTTTTACTTCTACTTGTCTCATTTCCAGTCGCCGTAGTTTCAGGTAACCTTTCTGTTTCCTTCATCACAGTGTGTAACTACCTGCTGTACATTTAAACTTACACTAGTTCTGTTCAAACTCTAGTGATTTTCTTTCTAATTCCATAGTTATTTACATGCTGTTCAGATCTGCCAGTGACTCTATCTTAGCAGTTAGCAATGGCCTCTCTCTTTTTCTCTCTCTCTCTCTCTCTCTCTCTCTCTCTCTCTCTCTCTCTCTCTCTCTCTCTCTCTCTCTCTCGATGTGTCTTGGATCAACAGATGAACTTGTTCAGAAGATTGTGGTAATTGTAACTCCAGCGACAGCTGCCGCCTCACCTAACAACACACAGTCTTTTTAGTTTGAATCCAGACTCATGGAAAGCTGAGGAGAAGACGGGGATGGCACACTCTCCAGCCGTGGTCTGTCTCTGATCGTCACGCTTGGCATTCTGCTGGAAGCTAACGTGAGCTCCTGGCTCGCGTTGCTACCGATGATTAGCGCTCCTGCTCTGTGCAGCATGGAGATCGTGTGTGTGAATTATTAATATAGGTCATAGTCACAGCATCCGGCTTGGCCCAGCCCAGTGCCATCCCAGCGCTATCGCAATACGCTGCCCCTGCCTACCCCTGCTTACCCACAGCCTGGCCCATCTGTCGGCCAGATTAACCCAGGGGATCACCTACATCAAGGTCTGCACCGGGTGACGCTTCACAAAAAGGGTCCCGTGCCATCATGTGACATGCGCTTTTATCTAAAAAGTTCCACCCTGTAACGTCTTAAATTGTCAAAAACCTCAGTTTGTGATTGTAATAATGATGCATCCCGTACACACACAGTCCTCCACCACTTATACCGTTTTACACCATAACCTATTTTGAGACAGGAATTTTAATGGGAAGAGTTTCTGGGTCCCCACAAGAAACTTGGCTCCCGTGATGAATTGCATCCATATATGTGTGTGAGTAGGTGGGATTGGGGTTGGGAGTCCCATTTCAGGTGCCAAATTGCTTTCCCTCAGTTAATATGTGACTGTTGCTGCAGTGAATGTCTGGTAGTGTGGCTGAATCTCTAGGAGCTGGAGCAGAGAGAGAGAGAGGGAGGGAGAGAGTGAGAGAGAGAGTGAGAGAGAGAGTGAGAGAGTGAGAGAGTGAGAGAGAGAGAGAGAGAGAGTGTGTGTGTGTGTGTGTGTGTGTGTGTGTGTGTGAGCACTAAACAGAGACAGACATGCCCTCTCAGCTGTTTTTTGTCTGCAGGAGCACACAGACAGAGACAGACTGCAGCTCCATGCAGTGCTGAATGACTGTGAATCAGCCTCGCTGCTATATTGTCTAATTCTACTTTAAGTTTTTTTTCCCAGAATAAATTTCAAATCGTAAAAAAAAACAAAAAAAAAACCACCTTAAACCTCTTAAAACATTTCTTCAAAGCCGTCCCATGAATTGGGCTAAGTGGAAACTCGCCGTGATCTTGACCTGACTTTTGCCATCTGACAAGAAAGAGAAACCACCACGAGCACAAGCAGCGCTGAAAAGATTTGTAAAAAGATATAAAAGTGTGTGTCTGTGTGTGGGTGTTGCTAAGTTGCTGATATCTCTGGTTACACTCGGTCTTTGTGTCGTCCAAAAGAGTTTTGCCTCATCGAGTCAGGAGCTTCTTTTCATTCCGCAATATTTGCCTTGAGCTGAACTCCCCAAGTGGTACTTCTACAAGAAACAGAGAGAGGAGAGAAAGGAGGAAGTGGGTGGTGTGTGTGGGAAGAAGGAGTGCACGAGAGAAGGCAAGAAAGATACAAGAGGGAAGAGAAAAAGAGAAGGAAGGAGAAGTCAAGTCTGTGTAGTTCTGAGGCTCTCCATATTGACTCCAGCTAATGAATTTTCATGAAGATTTCATAAAAAAACATTAGAGAAACGTTTCATTTAACATCACCCACCTGACCTCAGCTGGATCAGCCCATTCTCTCATCAGCAGCCACACATAAAAAAACAAAAAACAAAACACAACTACATGCACAAGAGTGACATTTTTATTTTATCTTTATTCTTATAAAGGACTAAATCTCGGTGACATGAGACCAGGAGACACAAAGAAAGTGGGAACCTGTAGATACAAGCTGAAAACGAGAGGAACAGCATTAGATGGAAGGCTCCATTAAATATGTATAGATATTAATCGATATGTCTGCAACTCTTTCGATACAAGATTATTATTATATTATTATTATTTTTCAAGCAAAAACATGGCATGCTCTCCTGGTTTCAGCCTCGTCAATATGACGAGTTGTTAGTTGTCTTTGTCTTGAAGCAGACTAAACTGTCTTTAATGGGCAGTTTACACTTTATTCTGATATTTTATAGACCACACATTTAATTGATAGATTCAGAAAATAATCTGCAGATTAATGAGCCATGAAAATGATCTTCACTTATCTTGACACTTAATATGTATAAGACATGTTGAAATAACAACTGTGGCCACTTCAACATCTTATTTTTAATGAACTACCTGATCCAAACACTGGAGGTTCTGTTTCAGAGCTATGAAATTATTAAATTGATGAAGCTCAAATAAAAAAGGAGTTGTAACAATTCTCCAAATGCACAGTTTGGTTCAAACCTCTTTTTTTTTATTTCGTTTGGGAACAGTAACCATCCATCTTCTGCAACAACAAATAAAAGTTTAACTGGGAGATTCTCCTGAAGTGACACGACTGACATGATGCGACCAGCTGATCATTTCTCCGGAGAAGAGTCGACACTTCCTCTAGTCTTGTTGAACTACAAAAACACATTTCCCACCTGCGCTCGTAGGTCACCAACAATCCTACACAGAGACCAGCTGGTCGAGAGCTCACTGACCCACGGTACTGACAGGTAAAGTGTTGTGGCGTGAACGTTCATTAGCCACAGCTGATATAACGACCTGTCAGCGATTTGTCCGACCCTCGGAAAAACCAAACCCTGCCGTAGCTCAGGTTTGCAGATGTGAGATTTCTGCCTCCACCTCAACACAGGTGAAAGGAGGACACTGACATGTAGTTAATGTCTCTCAAAGCTGTGAAAAAAAAAAAAGACATTTAAACTATAAACAGCAACATCATTTTGCAGAATTAGTCGCCCCATCGACGTGGATTATCCACAGAACACACTGTCAGCAGCCAGGGGACGTCACGCCGCAACTATCCGCTCGGGCAGTTGGTGAGAAAACATGTAGAAAACATATGAGACACCCTTTTAAAGTCTCTGTGTCACTGCAGCGGATGTATTGGTCTCATGCACAGAGGACTTGAGTTTTACTTCACTATCCTCTCCTCTGTTTGAACCCCTTCACCCCCCCCCACCCCCCCACAGGTCTATTTATACCTCTGTCCCTCCCTCAGCAAGCCTAAAACATCCTGGCCATCTCCAAAACTCCACCGCCATTACTTGGAGAATAGTACTTCCCTCTCTTTCTCATAACCCCCTGCTTCCCCACCCCACCGTGCCTCGCCTGCCTGCTCCTTCTTCTTCTTCCTCTTCTTCTTCTACTGAAGCTCTTTTCTTTTTTAGCAGTTTCCTCTGTTGTCGGCAGCTGTTGCTCAGCACCGCATCGAAGTTCAGCCTGCGGTCACGGCCAAGTGTTCCAGCGAGGAAAGAAAAGTTTTTTTTGATAGGACACCCCCCCCCCCCCCCCCCACGTACTTCCCTTTATCTTTCTTTTTTTTTTTCTCCTTGTATACGTGCACAACCTTCTTTTCCCCCCTCTTTCCCTCTGACGTCGCTTCCCTCTCCGTCTCTTGCTTCTCTTTATCACTTTCACTGTCTTTATCTTATCTTTTGGTCTCTCTTCCGCTCCTTCCCTCTTCTTTCCTCTCTCTCTTCTGTCTCTCGCTCCTGCCTAATCCTGCCTGCCAGGCATTGCTTCATGGTTGTTAAGCATCTCAACCTGAAGGAGGGGTAGGGGAGGGGGGGCTGAAGGAGGGGAGGAGGCGCTAGTCATCTAGCAAAGCCTATTGAGCAACTTAAGCGTGGTTGTTTTACTCTGTTGGCTTGGCACAATAAGGCTGCATGTGGAAGACATGTTTACAACCCTTCATCTGAGAGTCAGAGGGAGTGGGAGAGGAGGAAGAAGTGGGAGGGAAGGTAGGAGACAGAAAGGAGGTGGGATAAGAGAGGAGGAGGCAGAAACGATGACGAAAGTATATATAGTGAAGTGCAGTGAAAGAGAAGAGGTGGGATACAGAGAGGAGGCTGAAAGAGACAGAGGAGGAGGAGGAGAGCAATGAATGATGAAAGAAAAAGGATGGAGGGATTAAAAATGAGACAGAAACAGATGGAGGAGTACAGACTGAAGGAGAGAGAGAGAGAGGAGTGTGACAGAAACCAGAAGAGACAGACATAAAGAGAGAGAAAGACAGACTAAAATAGAGAGATGGAGGCTTTCCATCTCGTTGGAGAGACAGCGACTATGACAGTGAGTCATAGCAGAATAAAACACCATGCAAGCATATGCTGCTGTTGAGGAGCCATTTTTTTTTTTTTTTTCCAAAATGGAAACCATGATTTGTGGGCAGAGATGAAAAAAACACAGCTGAGCAGATTAGACTGAGTTATTACAAACAGACGTGGTGTAATTACACCGGAGGAGGAGGAGGAGGAGGAGGAGGAGGAGGCCGTTTGTCTTTTGTTGTTGTTTTTTTTTTTTTTTGAAGACACAGAGCTGTTTCATTATCATGTGTTTAAAAGCTGTGATGTGCACACGTGAAGTTTCGTAGTTGACCTGTAGTTTGTCTCTTGGTGAGGCCGCAGCCCACTATCATCGAATGACAAAAAGTTTCCTAACACAAATTCTCAAGGTGATGAGTTCACGTTGCTTATATTAAAGGAGATAAGATTAGGGATGTGCCATTAATCTAATTTTATTTTTGGTTATGAATTTGACTTCCAACTAGGTAATCGTTTATTTTGCCACATTCTGATTTTGCAACAAAAAATCCACTTCCTGGTTGCGTTTTGGCGTACGTTAGCAACGTAAGTAGCGTCATCCTGAGCAGTTTAATCTCCATTATGGCAAAAATCATAACCACGATTACTTTCCCAGCCCTAGATGGGATCACAGAATCCCAGTTTAGTATGGGAAACACTTGAAAACTCGCCTGCTCACAGTCCTGACCTCAGCCCCATCCGACACCTTCATGGTTGAACCGGACCACCTGTTGAAAGCTGGACCTCATCACACGTGACATCAGTGTTGGACGCGGCCACATTTTAGAAATCTGGTGAAAAACCTGAAACCAGAAGAGTGGATGCTGGTGTAGATTGATGCGCATGGTTTTGGAATGAAATGTTCAATAAACACACACAGGTGTAATGATGACGTGTCCACATACTTGTGGCCATATAGTGTTAAAGCAAAGAATCAAACTCTGAGGAAACGCACTGTCATAGTGCAGGTTGGTGACGCGACTGTGTCCAGTATGAGCCCAGTATGTCTGTGTGACCCCAGCAGATGATTCAGTCCTGGTCCCGATGTGTCCCATGTTTCCCAGAGCTCCTTGTGTTCCACCTCGTTCCCTGCTGTCTCTGTTTGGCTGATCACACCAGGCGCAGAGAGTCTGCAGCACATATGCAGCACGCAGCCTATGTCTGTGAGGTGTCTGCTACGCCCACTGATGTTCAAAACCCACTTTAGGGTTGCATGGTAAATCTGCCTCTCCTGGGAGGCTGAGGTGTGTGTGGTGGTTAGAGGGAAGCAGGGATTTGTCTTTTTCTTTCAAATGAACATGTGCCAGGAAGCACGCAGACAGACAGACAGACAGACAGACAGACCCACTTGTTTCTTCCTCCTCCTCCCCTCTCTCATCTCCTCTGTTTTATTCTTTTTTCCACTGCTCTGCTGTTTTGTTGTTCAGTCTCAGAGATGAGACATAAGGCGCCACGCTTTGTTGTTTGTCTGCCTTTAACATCTGTCTGCCTTTACCAGCTTCTCCCTGCACCCCTGTCTCTTCCTCCGCTGACTTCTCTCCCCTCATCTGTCCTTTTCCGCTCTGATCTTCGTTCCCGTCGCCTCTCTGTGTCCAGTCTCTGTTTCTTCAACACAGAGTTATGTGTTTTCTCTTTATCCTTCTGTCCCTCCCTCTGACTCTCTCTGCAGTCATCTGCTTCTTAATGTCTTTTCTCACTTGTTCTGTTCAGCCAGATTTCAGCAGGATTTTACCTTTTTTTTTTTTTTTCTTTGTCGATGCCAAAATTCTGAAAACATGATGGTGCTGCTGATGTCATAGGTACCAGAGATGTGACTCTTGACAAGGTCAGCATAATAATCCTACAAACCTGACGTCAAATGTAAAGACAGGAAGAAGGAAGGCAAATACATGCTACATCCACACTACTACGTTTTCATTTTTGCTACATTTTCGAGCATGGAAAACAGAGACTTGAGGAAACGCTGCTGACCCCGTTTTAGTATGAAAACCCCGGGGTTGTGTTGTCACCTGGACGGGCAAAAACGGAGACCTTTGGAAATGATGACGTACACATCCACGGTCGCTCCCGTATTGGGTCTCATCAGCCTCGACTACCAGTGGTGAACGCAGCATGGAAAGAAATTACAAGTGTTACTGACCCTGTTGTCTTCTTTAGCAGCCGTTGTTCAGTTAAATTCTACATTCTGCTACAACTGTCTTTGCTGTCTGTCTGGACGGAGATCGTTGTCTTTTGAAAAGTCAGTTTTAAAATGAAAACATAGTGTGGACGTAGCCACAGTTACAATAGTCTAAACATCCAAAAGAGTCACAGAGCGTTTCGAACCAGAGGAGGTAACACCTCAAACTTATCAGAGCACATCAAAGACAAGCATGTGGCTCTGAACACAGTTCAGGATGAGTTTCAGTTGTTAACTTTCTGTCATATTGTCATCACAATGTTCATATCCCTGAAATGTTACCGTTGTTGTTCACAAAGGCTAGCGTTAGCTTGTTTAGGCTAACGTACGTGGGTGCTCATAACATTAAACTGTCGAAATGTAATATTGACTTTTCAAATGTGTGTTGTCACACTATTGGTCTGTTGTCATTTGTTTAAACTAGTGTGTGTGTGTGTGTGTGTGTGTGTGTGTGTGTGTGTGTGTGTGTCATGATATCATATTGACAGTTGTTGAATTTTAGTGGCACCAGATTTGTGGTTTCCCTCCTGCAGAATGATTTTCATAACCACGCTGCTAAGCTGACAGAGATCTATGTGTCTGGATGTGACTGGCTGAGTTGCCTTTGGCTGATGAGAGTCAGCAGGGCGAGATGGTGTGTGTACATCTGCATGTGCAGTCTCCATTAATGTTGGCTTTTTTTTTTTCCATTGTGCCTTTGGTTCTTGTTTGCTTTCTATTCAGTTTGGGAACTTGCAGTGTTTTTATAAGCACAATGTGAGTTCTTCAATACCAGCAAACATGTTACACATATTGAAGGATAACATTGGTGATATTAAACAGTGGCAGGAAGAGGTATTTGACGATGGGTCATAAAATGTGATCTGATCTTCAGTGTCTCTCCGCTAATGTCACACAAGCGATTATATTCTTTTGTGTCTTTGTTGAACACACCCATTAAAGATTCACAGTGCTGGTGGAAACAGTCAGTGCACCCATGGATTTATTAACTGGTTGAACCTTGTTTGGCACTAATCCCCTGAAACCAGCTCTTCCAGTAGCTGCTGATCAGACCTGCTCAATGTTCAGGAGGAAGTTCGGACCACTGCATTAAGGTCTGGGCTCCGACTGGTGGATTTCCTTTGTTTGAAGTCGTTCTCTAGTTGATTTTATGTCAATGTTCAGGGTCGTTTTCCTCTCCTGTCCAGGTGAACAGCCACCCTGACATTATCCTGAATTAATTTACCCCTCGGTGATGTCGAGCTGTCCAGGCCCAGAGGCAGCAAAGCCCCAAATCATGATGCTCCCTCCACCTTACTTCACCTTTGGGATGATGTTTTAAGGTTGGTGCGTTGGTGTGTCCTTCTCAAGCAATTCAACCATTTTCCCAGTAGTGTTGCTGAGTGTCAAGGTGCTCTTTGGCAAACACATCACCATGTTTTGCATATGTTTTGCAACTCTTAGGGGACACACTACCTCAGAAGTAAACATAGGGCCATGTGTTATGGTGATTACAGGAAATCCAAAGTGTGGGATTGTTTCAGGAGGATAAAGGACGACCCCAATTAAAGTGACATGCAAACTCTGGAGGCAAACATTTCCCGA
Source organism: Seriola dumerili (assembly GCF_002260705.1). NCBI lineage: Eukaryota > Metazoa > Chordata > Actinopteri > Carangiformes > Carangidae > Seriola > Seriola dumerili. Next base: position 1,055,990 of record NW_019174446.1, on the reverse strand, counting down.
CCATTCGTCGACCTGAAACAACACACTGTGTCATTTGACACATGTAAATAGCCTAACGTTAGCCACTTAGCATGGTCGCTCACTCTAATGTTCTCCTTGGCTGGTTGTTCCACTACATTCAGAATCATTACCGCTTTTGGGCGGTGTTGTTAACAGGCGGTGCGCTTCGTGCACACGCTTGTAAACAGTCAGTAAACAGTTTGTGTTTCTCTGTAATGTAGCACAGTGTTAGAACTATTGCTTGTAACATTCTGTCTCAACCCTCATGAATAGTCGAATAATGGCTTGAACTAACAACTGCTAGGCAAACAGGAAGCTCTCCCATGCTCCAGGTTTGACAATTCCAGTTAGCTTATTAGCCAAAGGGTTCACGTACTTTTTCTAAGCTACACTGTAAATGTCGGAATGATGTTTTCGATATTAACTACAACAATACAATGATTAGTGTTTTAGTTAAAATAGATTGTGTTTGTTCATACTTGTTACTTGGATGAAGATCCTATTTTAGGGTTTAAAGGGTTCACTTACTTTTTCTTTCATCTGTATTAGCCTGTCTCTCAGTACATTCAGGCTTCCCTACAGCTGCGGGCTGCACTGGTTCCTCACAAATATATAGTTTCATTTTATTAAAAGAAAAAAAAAAAAGAAGCTCAGTAATCCTAAACATCTGGGCACTGTAGTTCTTAGCAGATGTTTCTCGAGCTGGAGGAAATAGTGCATTCGTTGGGAACTATTTTCAGCTGCGGATTAATACACATTGATTCTCCAGTGAGTATTTGTGGCAGCAGGATTTTATTGGTTTGCAAATGTGACGATATTGTGCACATGAATAGTAACCTTCATAATATCAATATCAGCTGCATCCATCTGTCTGCCTGTTAGTCTTAATTTGCCAGTTTGGCCTTGGGTTGTATGTGCGCTTGTGCTAATATCCTTCCCCTAATACTGTCACAACAGCGCACTACCATGTGTGTCTCTCCTCTGACTGTTGTTGATGTGTATGTTAGCGATGAGGCTAACGGAGCTCCTTGTTGCCAGCTGCTGTCAAAGCTGTGCTTCCAGGTTAAAGCACACTACTACCCTCTTAATCTGCTCCAGGTTATTATGGTCTGGCGGACAAAATTGTCTGGTGCCCCCCCCCCACTCACCCACCCTCCCTGCAGTACCCTTCACTGTCATCCCATCATTTGTTACCTTGCTCCTTTAGCTTGTGTAGCTCTGTCAGCCCAGACTGCTGTTCCCTGTCTGGACAGTTCGCCGTCACCTCTCTGTCTTTCAGTCATTTGCTAATAACATGTCAGCAATCAGTCTGCTCAGAAATAATGAAATGGACTCTCCACTGTCCTAAAATAATTGTTGTAATTATCATCATCATCATCATCTAGCAACTAGATAAGCAGGAAGTTGCTGTCGATCGGACAGATACTACTTCTAATTTTCTGCACCAAAGACTTCTCAATAGAGGGAGAGAGAGGATTCTACATTTCTCTTAAGTAGAATCACTGCTCTGGAAGAAATATCCACCCAACTAACACACACACACACACACACACACACACACACACGCACATGTGCACACACACACACACACACACACACACACATGCACATACACACACACACGTTTTAAGCCTGACATTAGTCTGACCCTCCAGTCTGGTTCAATCACTCAGAGCTCTGAGAGAGGGAGAGTAGTCAGTCTGGCTTTATGGCAGGGTGGGGGTGGGGGCGGGGTGAGGGGGTTGTCTAGACGCTATCCTGTCTGTCTGGCTCTGATAATGTACACACACACCTGAGACACTTCAGTGTGTGTTTGTGTGTGTGAAGTGACATGCAGAGCCAACCCTGTATCCACCATCTTACTAACAGTTCTCCGTGAGCGCCGGCTGTGGGCCGGATGGCCTGACATTAAAACATTTCCAGACGATGACTTTCTTACTGTCAAGTTGCGTCACTGTCACTTTTTATAACCTTCTGACGACAACCTTTAACCGGAGGAAGGATTTTAGTCACTGGGCGTCTGGACCTTTTTGTTATCAGAGAAATAAGCTGAGCAAACATCCTGTGTCCGAGAAGCGCATTATTCAGTGTTTTTACTTGTTTAAATCACCTGCTCTGTTTGTTTTTGGAGGGGAGGAGACTTCCATTAAAACCTCCTGAACAGTGAACACTGAAAGAATCCAACCTAACAATAAAACACCAATGAGTTGTTTAACAATGAAGACAACAACTCCCATGATCCCACGCTAATTCACAACATCACCAAACTCCGTGTTTTGTTATTGTTTTGATTGAGAGACCCCCACCTGCAGAAAAGTGTGTTGAACTTTAACTTGTAGATGGAATGCAGTTTGTTACCCTCAATAATTAAAATATGGATAAATAAATCCAGCCTCAAAAGTGTGTGCACCCCACCCCACCCCCCACCGCACCGCAGTCCCCAGCTGGCTACTGTTTCCACCCAGCAGGACGGTGTGTGCACTCGTGGAAAACCCTGACGGATGAATACTTTAACACCGCTCCCCTCTCGGCTTTACTGCTGTTCATGAATATTACAGCATTGGAATATTGATAATATTAGACAATATTGTAATATTCATGGTATGTTATCACGGAGCCCTGCGTTTCTCATATCTCTGTTCATGTTATATTCATGCAGATGGAGATGATATGGCTTAGTCAGTCCTTTTTTGGGTCTCATCGTTAAGGCCTGCCTCAGCAGTAATCAAACTGGGGCTACGTTCAGAGAAAATGTGGGAAAGACAATAGCAACAGAAAAGTCCAAGTAAGAAACTCATGTGACAGACACGACATGAGAATGAAACGACGACAACAGGACGAGCCGTCCAGAGACTAATCTGTGTTATACTGACAGATGTTGATATTTAGTACCCTCATTGATATAAAGAGGAACAGTGTGGGGCTAGACTCCATCTATGCCCCACTAAATATTTCCCTTTACCTTGTATCAGCATTTTCTTTGTCTGGTATGATGGAGCTGAGTGCAGCCGCTCTTCCTATTAGTTTTACGTTCTGGTGATTTTGAGACCAGACCATGTTTGTCAGGCTGCTTACACACTACTATGTTTTTGGTTTAAAACGCATCTCTTTTGCTACGTTTTTCTTCCTCCCGTCCACACGAGGGGCGAAAAAGGACACCTTTGGAAACGATGACGTAGACACCCACACTCCCTGATTGGGTCTTATCAGCCTCGACTACCAGTGATGAATACAACATGATAATGAAATACAGTCGACAACTGTTATCTTTTCATACATCTGGGGTTTGATTTTTGTGGTTTTGGCCTTCAGATGTATCGGTGAGAATAACATTGTGTGGTGACATCACTGAGAAGAAGTTCAAAGGGGGGCAAAAACATGAGCAGTCAGGCAATCAGCTAGATTTGAAAAACCAACCCTCAGGTTAGTCAAACGATAACGTTTTTTTTTTTTACAGACAGACTTCCTGTTTTTAGCTTTGATCTGCTTTACTTGCCATAGCTGTGCACACACAGTTTCCATGTGCATTGAAGGATTAAATTGGAAATTTCAGGTGAGCTGGTGTGTTTTTGAAAATCTGGCTATTTCCAACATGACTTCTCATGTTTCTTGCCTAGTTTGACTTTATTGTGGCCGTGTCCCAGATCTCACCAGCTACTGTAATGAGCACAGTGTTATCATAACCATTAGAAATGTTGGCAAAACTATAAAAAATAAGCCCCGAGTTGTCATAAACCAAGAGAGAGGGAGCGCACAGGTGAACCTGAAACTTGACTTATATGATTTAATTCAGCGTAGTTCTCAGGTTCATCAGTATTTGAAACTCGGCTGCAGGCTGGAGTCTCTGCTGAGGGTGACAGCTGCGGGTCGAACCTGCTTCATATGCGGGCTTGCTGTCTGAAAGTGGTATAAGTCTCTGTGGTGAAGAGCCATTGTGGTGTCTGATTCGCCTGTGCTGTGTGAGAAAGGAAGGGATGGATGGAAAGGGAAGGAGAGAGCAGGGAGAGTGGAGGAAAGAGACAGAGCTGCAATTGTTTGCTCTCTTGTTGCCCCCGAGTCTCCATAGCTGATACCTACTGCATGCTGTGTCACACACACACTCACACTGTGGTCGACTGTGGTTGACACTGTTGTTGCCAGGCTGATACGTCTAGAGGTAACAATGCACGTCTTCCCAAGGGAGGAAGAGGAGTGTGTTTGAGTCTGTGTGTGTGTGTGTGTGTGTGTGTGTGTGTGTGTGTGTGCCTTATTTTCTCCTAAGTCTTTGTCCCTTCATTACTGTACTCTCTCTCTCTCTCTCCCTCTCGCTAACAGTGCCAGTCTTTTTAAGTGTGTGAGTGCATGATTCGTTTCCTCTCCCTCCTTGTCTCCTTCTATCTAGCTCTGTGCCATCGTGTGTGTGTGTGTGTGTGTGTGTGTGTGTGTGTGCGTGTGTGTGTGCGCGTGCGTGTGCGCGTGCGTGTGCGCGTGTGTGTGTGTGTGTGTGTGTGTGTGCCAGCCAGGTCGCTGCCATGGTGCCCTAGCAGCTCCGGGCCTTGTTGATCACGGCACCGTGCCCAAGAGTTACCATAGCAACGACAGTGGCAGCAGACAGGGCCGTGTGTGTCTATGTGTGTCAAAGGAGGACTGTGTGTGTGTGTGTGTGTGTGGGCCCAGTGTGGTGGGCAGCAGGCTGTGAACTCAGCAGGCCTCTAACTGGGCTGGAGCTCTCTGGGCAGCAGGAGAAGGATGAGCAAGTTGCAGAACATAAAGCGTCGATTATTTTAGTCTTTCTCTGTCTCATTTTTACTTTATACACATATTACAATTCAGGCTTATAGTTTATTGATGCACAATTAGACAAGAAGTGTCTGGGACGAAAACAGTGACACAGCACTTGAAGCACTTCCTCTGTCAGTCCTGTAGGAAGTGCTGCATTTCACAGCAAAGCACAGTTTAGGTGACCAGGTGTGACTGTGAGAATGGTTGGGGTTTTTTTTTTTTGCATGACTGAGATGTAGCTCTGGAGTGCAGCAGGAAAGCGGAAATGACTGCAGAGGAAGAAAAGCCAGCTGGAGGGTTTATTGAGCTCAGCTTGGCGAGGTAAAATAAAAAACACCTCACTTGCTGCCTCCACATTTTGCAAAGCTTTTAGTTTTTAGGGTGAATGCGTAAATCTCAGTCATTTCAATGAAGATGCTGCTGTCATTTCCTGTTTTCTGCTGTCATGTCATCTCCCAGAGCTGCGCCTGGTCAGGCTGCATTTTTTTACCGACTGTTGCAGCGATCCTATAAACTGCTGCTTTAGCTCTGGGGCTGTGTGCTGCTTGGCTGCAAGATAGGATTCATAACAGCTGAAGCTTAGTCTCTTTAGTCTGAGAGAAAAGGTATTTCCTTCGCTGGTGGGAGTAGCTCTCCTACTCCGAATTTGCAAGCAGCAAGGGAGCCGTTCCCTGCACACTCCGGCTCTACTGTCAGCACACATCTGCTTTCCAACCTGAATCACAGAATACATTCTTGTGTCTTTGGACAAATAATGCTCCTTTGTGCAAACTAAACTAGCCGGGCCTTGTTTTCTCTCGGAAAACGTCTAAGGTCATCCAAGCTCGAATGTTAAGTTTATTGAGCAGTAACAATGTTAGAGGCCCCAGCTGAGTGTGTGCAGTCTCTGTAGATAGCCATTAGCCTGATTTTCATTTCGGGGCCAAACAGAGTAAGCATGTACGCCCTCATTAGTCACAGAAGTGAGTTTTCCTCAGCATTAACTGTTTCTTGTTGCCTGTAGGATTGAATTTGTAATAAGCCGTGTTTCCACCGCAGGAACTTTCCCCAGGAAACTTTTGAGGAACTATGCCCGTTTCCACCGTAAGAACCAGGGTCTAAATTTAGTTCCGGGGTAATTGATCGACCCCCAACAAGGTACCTGGTCGGGGGGTAGCACTTTCCAAAGGTTCAGGAATTTTGGGGGGTGTGGTCTGCAGAGCTGAACATTTTTGACTGGTCGAGTACTCGCTGCATTTTATTTCACCCGCCATGTTTAAAAGTCTGCAGCGAGCGAACACATTTTCCACACCGCGAAACAGGTCCGGGAGAAAGTGAAAAAACTGAAACAGGACTTCAAAAAAATAATGGACCACAACAGCCGGAGTGGCTCGGGTTGCCACCCGTCACGTATAATATGGGATTGTCCTGTATTTGAAAATAAAATGCTGCGTCCTGGATTGAATATATACGGGACGCAATTTGTTCCGTATTTTTGTTCATGTTATGTCCTCAAAGTGCTGTGACTAATGTAATGTCAAGTAATAATCTTGCATAATCTTCCCGGGACTTTAGACCACGGTGGAAACACAGACAACAATGGGCCACAGGAACCTTTTTAGTTCCTGAAGGTTGAAACGCGGCTGTAGATATACAGTATGAGTAGTTCCGAGTGAGTGACTGACACCATTGGTCAGCTGGCTGAGTGTTAGAGTTTCCCTATTGGTTTAAAAAAAAAAAAAAAACGATTTGTTGCAAACAGTGCAGTGTTGCCAAATTAGCACCTTTGTCACTAGATTAACTGACTTTTCAGACCTCATTAGCAACTTATTTGCAAAGAAGCACCTTGAAACAAATCTAGTGACTTTCTGGACAAACTTTAGTTACTTTCTATAGAGGAGAGTCACCAGAGGAGGAGCTTTCCCTCCACAAGAACAGCTCTCTGTTCAGGGGCTGAGTGAATCAGGGTCGCTGTGCACAGCTCTACAATGAAATAAGATTTTACTCATTTGAAATTGTAAAAAAAAAAATGAAAAAAAAGAAAAGAAAATCAATATGCGATGGTCAGTGTTGATATCGTGGTGGGTATATAAAGTGGTATCTATCCACACACAGTGTTGGCTTGACTGTGGGTATAAAGGCATTCAGCAGCGACCACTCTCTCCAGGAACAGTGTCCTGGTTATTCTGGGTAATTCACCGAACGCCCTGTCAGCTGTTTTCAGTGGGACGATTCCTCAGTGGGACTGAAGTGAACTGACACCTTAAGGTGCATGAAGTTGTAACATGTAAATGAGCCACGATTCATCATTGAAAAACGGATGCATTTCACATGACTGAATGTGTCTGAATGTGTCCTCAGTGCTGTGCTCTGACAGTGACCACTGTTGTGTGTCTGTTTGTCTGCTGTGTGTCTGACAGCTTCTTTTCACCGGCAGGTCAGCTGAACTGTCTGACCTCCCACTGGCCTCTCTCGCGCGCACACACACACACACCCACCCACACACACACACACACACACACACACACACACACACACACACACACACAAAGGTCAAAGGGCCATCATTGGGTCTGTGTGTGTGCACTGTCTCACTATGCTGTTTACTCTCTCTTTGTGTTTGCCTTTCTGAATTGGGACGAGCTGCTGCTGCCGCTGTGGTTGCGGATGGGTCTTATAGGGTCAAACCTCTCTCTCACTCTTCTGTACTGATCGATACGTCTGTAGCACAGAGCGTCAAAAACTGTCAAGTAGTGAGAGACGATTTCCTTGGGTTCAAGTCCAGCTCCAGACCTTTATCCCTCTTCACTCTTGCCTCATTTCCTGTCTCCACTCTTCTGTTGACTATCAAAGTAAAGCTGACTAACAAAACACAGGGTTATGTAGTAAAAAGAAGCGTATCTATATTCCTCAAAGGTATAATGTAAAGCTACCAAAACTGAGGTATTATATCGACTGAAGCTGACACAATTAATCGATCGTCAATTAATCTGTTAGTCGACAGCAACTGTTTTGATAATTTATTCGGTCGTTTTCAAGCGAAATGAGTGAAAACGTGTTTAATTTCTCAAGTTCCAGCCTCTCTAATGGGAAAATTTGCTGCTTCTCTTTGTCATATATCAGTAGAGCTGCACAATAGATAGAAATCACAATGATTTTTTTTTTTTTTTTTTTTGCATATCATGCAGCCCTGTGTCACAGTAAACACAATGCCTTTGTAGTCTGATCAGAGTCTTTTCCTTAGTCATGAAAGTGGTTTCATGTCCTTAATTACACAACTTTGCAAGAGAGTTTGTGACAATTCTTTGAATTAGAGGTCTGAAACTTTTTGGGGGAAACCCGGAAAGTACAAAAAAGTAACCAAAGTTATCACAGCGTGCCCAAACCAGGTTTTACCCATCCAGTTAAATAAAAAGTGGAGAACCCGAGACTTCTGCCACGTCACCACGTTCATGCAGCTCCAAAGAAAGTTGTCAGACAACCTGATAGTATATTTGATGTATGCTTCTTCAGTTAAACAGGCTTTTATATTTGTCTTTTTCTATGCTATCTTCAGTAAATCTGTGATCGTCACATGTGTGAAAGAGTTGCAGTGTAACCTCTGTGAACGGTCACTTTCACATGGTTTGAATAAACTTGATGGCCTCTTTCCTCCTGCAGCAGAAAACCGATGGAACGGCTCGGCTTGCAATGCAAATTATTCAGCGTGCTGAGGGAATAAGGGTACTGCAGATGCTGGACTGATATTGTTTTGACAAGTGGATTACTGTTGTAATAACATCAGACTGGTGCTGGTAATGCAGACTGCCAGCACACACTGTTCTCTAGCCTGTGCAAGAGTCTGTGCTGTACACTGTGTTCTGGAGCCTCTGAACTTGGATGGATTCTGGGGTTCAGTCAGGATAGGCCTCCCATGCCTCTTTTTTTCTCTTATTTAACCACCACACACACACACACACACACACACACAGACACACACACACACACACACACACTTACTTCCTTCCTCCCTTCTCAACTCCTCCTTTGGCTTCCTTCCTCCCTGACGTTTAGAGGAGAGGCCATTAACTGCAGCCACTGTACTTCTGCTGTAAAAACATCCCTGCCTGTGCTTCAGAAGACAGCTTTGAGTCAGGCATCTGGTTTGTGTGGCTTTTACAACAGCAGAAAGGCAGAGTCTGTGATATTTATCTGGCAGGCTCACACAAAGGCCTGGATGACTTCGGTTTCCCAGAATGCTGTTCTCTGAATGAAAGCTTCCCTCAGTCTTACTTCCTGTGGCTGCTATGGTACGCACACAGGCACAGGCCCAAATCAGATGTTGAGCCTGGCAATGTAACGTCTTGTATATGGGAACATGAGTGGTCTTTGCTCAACCAGTGGATGAGAGACATTTATGGTCTCCAGTAGATGAATCCTTTTAGTAATAATCTAGCACCATCAGCACTAAATGTGCTCAAAATTCAGACACTGAGGCTACGTCCACGCTACTCCAGAGTTTTCGAGACTTTAGGAAACGCTGCTGGACCCGTTTAATTTTGAAAACTCTCAAAAATTGAGACCTTTGGAAACGATGGCGTAGACACCCGAGCTCCGTGATTGGGTATTAACAGCCTTGACGACAAGTGGTGAATACCACATGGATAATGAAATACAAGTGTTACTGACCTTGTTGTCTTTGCTAGCAGCTGTTGAGAAGTTAAATTCTGCATTTTAATGCTGAAAATGTCTTCACTATTCTTCGTTCGTAGTATTTTGTGCGACTAATCAACTGCAGAGTAGACAATCTGACAATGCTGAGTGACACTGAGACAATGTCATGTTTGTATGTGTTTTCAGGTGTGTTAGTCTGGACGGAGATCATTTTTAAAAGAAACGTAGTGGTGTGGATGGAGCCTGAATCCTTCTGAATCTGGTGTTCACTTTGAATTTTCCTCTAGCGCCACCACAAGGTCGATTGGTCGGTTGCAGTTTTAGTAAAATGCCTTGACAACAGTTGGATGGATTTGCCATGAAATGTGATGCAGACATTCATGTTCCCCTCAGGATCAATTGTAATAATTTTACTGATTGTCCGACATTTAATCAAAAAAACGTCTGTGAAACTGATGACATCAGCCTCAGCACTACTTAGCAGATATTAGCAAGCAAACGCATTAAACCAAGATGGTGGACATAGTAAACATTACATCTTCTGAACATCAGTATGTTAGCATTATCATAGTGTGTTGATGTTAGCCTTTAGCCGTTAGCCTCATGGCTGTAGAGTCTTATGGCCCTTTTCCTCTGCGCGATACCTCTGCCCAGGTTCCAAGTGAGCCGAGGCGACACCAAAAGGTGATGTGAAAACACCACAGACTACTATGACTGTACAACGCTCATTGGAGCCTATTACAGTCTGTTGTTACTTAGTTATTGTGCTATACTTTTACTATGGCAACCAACACCACCACGCTGTGGTCATATGAGGAGGTGTATACATGTCTCTGTTTATTATCCCTTTGATATCCTCATTGAAGGTGATGTCACACTACCTTCATGTTCATTCGTCGATATAGTAACAACGCTGCATTGAGGGGGGTACTATGTGCAGTGAAAAAGTGGAGTCAAGTTGAGTCAGTACCACGCGGTGACAAAACGCTATTAAGTCTTTTATTTTTTTCGTTTTTATGAAATAATGGTATAAATGTTGGTTTTCAAACACTGGGTTCATTGAATGTAACTTTACCTCAGCCCCCCCCCCCCCCCCCCCCGCCAGCCCCACCCCCCCCCCCCCCCCCCCCCCCCTTGGCTTGTGACGTGGATTTGTCTCTTCAATCATAGTGCACTGGGTTTTCACTGGAACACACCACTTCTTCAGTAGTCTGATGTGTGGTTGGCGACATGAGTTTTGGTTCTGTATCTTGATTCTGAACTTTGTCCCCTCAGCTCTACTTGTTCCACAGTAGGTGACTCATATAGTGACGCTGTGAGACATTGGGTCTTTCCAACATTGACAGTAAATGTTGAACTGAATATGTTTGTAAAGTTGATTTTAAAGGGCAGTTCAGTGAATAATTTTACTAATGAATTAATTTATGACTCACCACGGAAAAGAAAAGTTGTCAAGCTTGCCTGTTGTCATTTTGTGCTAAAGGCGCCTCGTCCCTCTGCTCTGTGGGTGGTTGATGTCAGTTGGTTGAACTGGCTTTTCTGTCTTCACAGGGATTTTTTTTGTGTGGTTTGTGCTAGTCGCCCTTCCTCCTCTCGGTCTCACCCCACCCCTCCTCTATGGCCGCTGTGGTAGAACAGGGACAGGTTTAGGTCGGTTTACATTTCAACTCAAGCTTGACAGTAACCCATCCTAATGCAGACACATCAGCTGGGGAGGGTTTACTGAGGCTGCGAAGACTGGGACAGATTGGGTTGAACAGGAGTGGGATGGTCCCGTCTTTAATGTTTTGTGTTTCTCATATTTCTCATAAGAAGTTATTTTGTGATTGAGTTCAGCCATAATCAAATGTCCAACTCTGACAGTCTCTTCTGGTTTTCTTGTCTTCATCCCTGTTGTGTCAAAAAAGTGTGTTCAGGTGGCTTGTGGGTAAAACACTCCAAAAAATGTGCACAGAGCTTTGTGGAGAAAGTGTCCACCAGCATCAATTATAGCTCAGATAGCTGAGTGTACGTTGTGTATTGTTCTTGCCGAGCAGCACGTACACACAAGGACACACGCTGTACAAACACACACACACACACACACACACACACACACACACACACACACACACACACACACACACACAGAAACTACACACAAGTGAGTGTCCAGCCGTGAGTAAGAGTGTGAGTCAGAGGTCAGACTGGGTGCCAAAACCAGACAAGGTCAAGACTTCTGCTCAGAACAAACCAACAACACATGACAAAAGAGTCTCAGACTGCAGGCAGGCAGGGAGGGAGGGAGGGGGGACGATGCGAGGGAGGAAGGAAAGATAGACAGATGAAGAAAGTGGGAGACAATGGAGAATAAGAAAAGGGAAGGAATGATGGTGGGTGAGGTAGGAATGCGTGAAGAAAAAAAATTGATAAAGGCAGGAAGTGTTGGGAGATGGCAAGAAGAGACATGGGAGAGAAAAACTGGTGGCGGTACAGGAAGTGGGAGGAAAGGAAAAGAAGGATGAAATGATGAAGAAGAGACAAGAGGCAGGGGAGGGAGGTCATCCCAGATCTGTGTGTGTGTGTGTGTGTGTGTGTGTGTGTGTGTGTGTGTCAGTCACAGATTGTTTCTTGTTGTTGGTTGAAAACAGAAACACCACAGTTATTCAGGGTTTCCACAAAGGAACCACTGTACGCTGGGACAGACACCACATTCTCAATCATCAGGCTCACACTCACACATACCACACACACCATACATACACTCAGTATGTGACAGACTGACTGGGAGTCTGACCTGTGCTGCCCCCTGCTGGTGAACACGTGTTAGAACAGGCAGAGTCCTGCTCAGTCCAGGACTCTGTGGCTCCTTCAAAAGTCATGAATCATTGTTTCAAGGTCCGTTTAGTAGCTTTGTCTGGAGCTTTTGATCAGATCATATGGTTTTCATCAGTGGGTGGAGCCCAGTTCAATTCAATTCTTTTTAAATCGGCCTTTTTCACAGGAGGCATTTGGACTTGTGGTGGTGTTACTGATGACGTTGACGTAAGTGTTGTGTTGAAGTGTTGAAGCCGTGACTGAAGAGGACAGACAGACAGACAGTTTGTTTTTTTATTCCATGAAAACCAACAAAGAGGGTAAACAGCAGTCACAGTCTGAAGACCTAATAGGAATTCAGCCATTGTTCATTTTATTAATTACAAGGTTTATTGAAGATTGTTTTGGACCTTTGGATTTTGTGACTGTACACTGGTCAGACAGGAAGTCAGGATGTAAGAAATAAAACAATAATTTATTTGTCTCTTATTGTAGAAAAACTCTCATGCAGTGCTGAATACTCTGCAGGGAAGTATTCAAATGAGATAATTGGAGAATGTAAACATTTGTCGAGGGATCTTGAGTTGATTTCGTTTTGTTTCACAAGCTCAAAAAAGTTAGTATTTACTGACAACTGTCAGCATTTTTTCTTTTATCTAGAACTTTTTGAACAAGCATCAATAATTTTAAATGATTATCAGATTAATCAAGAAAATAATATTCAAATAATCAATAATCATTAGTTGCAGCACTATACTTATACCTGACTTATGATTGTGCAAATGCAATAGGTGATGTTGTTGATGTTTTTTGAAATGTTACATTGTTGTGTTTTGATGTAGGTTATGTTGAACCGACATCTCTTCTAACCCCCCCCCCCCTTTGTGTGTTTGTGCAGCTGAACTGGAGTTTGTTCAGATCGTCATCATTATCGTGGTGATGACAGTGATGGTGGTGGTGATCATCTGCCTGCTCAACCACTACAAGCTCTCTACCTGGTCTTTCATTACACGGCAGAGCCAGGCCCGCAGGCACGACCATGCCCTGCAGCAGGTCAGTATGTGTGTGTGTTTGTGTGTGTGTGTGTGTGTGTGTGTGTGGCTGAAAGTGAATGAGGGGAAAAAAAGGAAACTGTTTGTGTTGGGTTGTATTTCTCTGCTCTGCCGGTGCTGTTCTCTCAGCACCCATGGCAATAACATTTTGATCTAAACTGATGGTGAGTGAAAAACTGTGTGTGTCAGTTCATCTGTTCCCTCCGAATATCGCTGCGTAGTCGCTGTGACTGTGCATCCTTTATTTCTGGAGCAGGACAAACCTAGCTCACCAGTTTGTTCCCAGTGAAGCTGCGCTGAGCGAAATGAATCCTTTTATCCCAGTCACAGTCCCTGTCCCAGTTTCACTGAGGTAACAGCTTTGCTCCAGTCTGTGAGGTGAACTTGCTGAATTGGTTTCTTCAGAGCCAGACTCTGTCAGACCTTGATGTTTAATTCACTACAGCACTGTCTAGACAGCAGCAGCACTGCCCCCATACTGACAGGGCGACACACCGGGACAAACACACACTTACTTACAAAGCAAGATTGCACCCGCTGAAACAGGCTCAGGTACAGAACATGATGCGCAATGATTGGTCTGTTGATATATTCAGCTTCAAGACTCTAGAAAAATAACATCAGCTGGTTTGCCCCATTCCAGATGATTTAAATTCAGCTAATAACCCCTCGTCTACGGTTTTTCATCTCTCCTGTCACTTTCTGCTCTGTACCGTCCAATCAAAGCAGAAATTATTCAAACAGAAGCAGACACCAGAGCCCTTCAGATGAGGGAGTTATGACAGTGAGGGGTCAATTGTCTTCCACGGGGAGCAACAGGATTTTCCACCAAACAACTCATTTCAATGACTAGTACAGCTTCGCAAACTGATTCTGTGTATTGTAAACCAGTGACTGATGTTTGAAATATTAAATACTTAGTACTGAATTATTAACTATGGAAATAAGAGTGAAATATTACTCCATCTTCTGTATCACATCTTACCTTCTATATTAAAATGTATCAGTGCATTACATTAAATGAAGGTAGTTATGCACTAATATGAATGTAGCCAACATAGAAGATTGCCATTCAGTCATGTGCACTGATGTTTAAGCTAGTCTCGTCCATCATAACAAGTAGCATCACAGAAGGATGTCAATCATTAAATAACTTATGTAGTGAGAAATAAACATTATACTGTTAGTTATTGTTAACATGAATTATAATGTCATTTATTAGAGACAGATGAAGCTCTCTCTGAACAGTGGCAAGAAAAAGTATGAACCCTTTGGAATGACCTGGTTTTTCTGCATTAATTGGTCATAAAATGTGATCTGATCTTCATCTAGGGCTATGTAACATACTATTCATACCAAGTATGATGTCATGGTGTGGCAGACTCATGAACAGAGATGTTGATCAGCTCCAATGACTATTTTAAGCCATCAGTTGTTACTATTGGCCTCATTGTTACCTCACCGATCATTCTGTGTTGAGCTTTTAGAGTCATCTTAGCTGGGTGCGCACCTCTAGAGAGAGTAGCCACAGAACTCAATAATCCCACTGATAGACAGTTTGTCTGACTGGACTGATCAATATCTAAACTCTTTGAGATGACCTTGTGACCATTTCAGCTTTATTCAAATCAACAATTTTTGATCTTAAGTCTTCTGAGATCTGTCTTTCGTTTTTATAAGTCAGTGTCTCTAACCCACATCTCCGATCTGGTTTCACTGATAGGCCCCCAGGTTTGATAACTCCTGACTCCAATTAGCTGCAGTTGAAGCCATCAGTCGAGGGGCTCATGTACTTTTTCCAGCCCACACTGAATCTTTGAATGATGTTTTCAATATGAACTAGAACAAAACAATGATTTGTCTTTTCGTTAAGATAGATTGTGTTTGTTCATACTTGTAACTTGGATGAAGACCTGATCGTATGCTCGGACAAATTTCTGCATGGAGGTAATTCTAAAGGGTTCACTTATTAAAAAAACTCTACGTCAGATTCATGAACGTGTTCTTAAACCGCAGAATTGTGCACACCTGTGTTCTTAGATTGATGAATGCCAATCTCCTCTTAATTTGAAAGCGTGTGCCAGTTGGCCCTAATTAGCATAACGCCCGAAAATGCCCTCAAAAGGGAGTGAGACTGAAGGGTCGTGTGCAAACACAGGCAGAAGTCACAAAGAGACACCGTAAGGGAAAGCTGAGGCGGAGCACTAGATTCAAAACACAAAAGGAACTTTAGTAGTTCTGAAGTGGAGGTGCTGCTGCAGGAGGTGAGCCGCAAACGAGCGGTTAAGTGTTAATGTAGTGTTCATTTATTTTAGAAGACCGTAATGCTTTGTAAAATAACAATTTTTTTTAAAAATAAATGACAAAAATATTATTGTAAATAATATAATATTATATAAAACTCAATAACCACTTATCTTGCTCAAACACATCAGCACTCAAATGTGCGTAAGAGGTGCTCTTGAGTGTGTGTAGATTCTCTTCTTACCTATGAACAAATCCAGAACACACATCCAGTAATTGATTACATATCTATTAATATGTGTGTATTACGTATATGTGTATTAACCCTGCAGGTGAAGTGTCTCATACTCAAGTGTGAAGTGTCAAATACTCTCATACTGATAGTGGAACAATTTACAAACAACGTTCGGTGGTGACGGTCAAATAGCATCTCTGTTAGCTAAGGACACAACTGAAAGCAAAGACAAATATATGTTATGTTCATATAATAGAGTCTAAGACTGGGTCTGGTGAAATAAAGATTAAATACCTAAAAAGAACCATATTCTCCATACTGTGACCGATGCCTTTGCCCCTAACAGACACATAAATAACCAGGATTTATACACGTTTGTCCTCCTCAGGTTTTTTTTTCTTTCTTTCTTTTTCATTAAATATTGATGACTGTGCCGACTGAGAAAAGATCCTCAAGTTAAATGTAGATGAAGGGAAACCAGAAATTATTTGCAATGATCTTGCCTGAGGAGGGGAGCCATCTGCCTTCTGTTGTCCTTGCTGTCACACTGGGCGGCCGTCAGGCGTCTCAGCATTGCTGATTCATCTTTTGTGTTCTCCTTCAGTTGTTACATTTCGGCTGTTGTTGTTGTTGCTGTTGTTGTTGTTTCTCATTCACTTAGTGTTAAGGAAGAAGGTTTGTATTGTCAGTGTAATGGTCTCCATCCCAGACATAACAACAAAGCTGTAATGTTGAATTCTAAAGCTTGATCAGTAGCAGCCAATCGAACATGCATTAAACATATTGTCAAATATATGTTAAACCTTCAAAAAGACCATTTTGTCATCATTAGAAAATAAAGATACATTAAACGTACTTGTCAGTAACATGAATACGTGAAAATCCCACTGTAGCTCAAACATAAACTTGTTTACGAGCGTCAGACAGGTGTAGGAAAATCTTCACACCACCCCGGAACTTCACAACTTTGAAATCTAAGCCTTTCTCTTTGTTTTGTCTGTCTCGATGTTTAGGATGGGTGTCTGTGGCCTTCAGACAGCAGCTCGAGACAAGGTGCCTCGGAGGTAAGACCACCATCACTCTGAGCTCTATTCAACCCACAGCCAGGCTTTAATCACACAGAATGGCAGTCCAGGCTGGGCTGTGGCTGTGTTCGATGTTTACAGCCGCGGCGACTCTGAGCACCCTGAACTGTTGCTCTCAAAAATGTTTTTAGATAGATTTTTATTTATAGCACCATGACAGCTGTCTAAAAATGTTCTTTACAACACCAACCTGTCTCAAGAAGTTTCAAGTGTTGAGTGGGGCTGATATGATCTACAATTTGTAGTATAAGTTGACACATTTGCTGCTTCTCAATAATGATAGATGTTGCAGTAAGTATATATTTAATACATAAGCACATGATATTTCTTTTTCAGTGCTGCGCACTTTGTATTTTACCAGAATAATTACAGGACTAAAGTTTTAGCACTTCAGGATTGGACTTCAGGTTGATTGATTATTAACAATCATCCCACGTATGTTTTGTCAAATGGTTTAACACACACTTTCACACTTTGTCATTTGTTGATACAGCTCAGAGAGAAATTGGTAGCACATGATTTGAAGCAAGTGAATGCAAATAAGGAAGAATTGTTCTCATGTAAGAACGATATCACATAGAGTCGTGAACAAGATTTTACAATGAGTAATCTTTCAGTTCTAGTGGAACAAATGGTTTGATGTCATGTCTTGCTATTTCCAGTTTTAATTATATGAAATTCAAACTGTTATTTACAGCGACAACAGTAAATTCAGGTCGTAAGAGATTCACAATGCCGGTAATAATAAACTGGTTCTTAATTGTAACTGGTTCTATTGGTTTTAGTCCTCCAACCTGAACAAACATACAGGTCGGGTTTTTTTTTTTTTTTTTCAACCCTCTGATACGACCCATAGGAGTGTCTCCTGAAATAGCGCCCCCACGGCCGCAGACGTACCAGACATTGGTTGTCGTGGTGACAATAATGAACATGTGAACTCTACAGAGAGCAATGTACCAACCTCCATCACCATGGTTACTATAACTGTGGTCATGGCTTGGTTAGGTGTAGGAAAAGGGGTTAAATGAAGTACTTTCTCAGTACAATGATACACGTAACTCTGTCGAACGTTCGTGGATAATAGAAACAACATCAACAGCTGCTTTTACATGGGAATCAAATACCGCTCTCCTGTGTCATATGCATCCATCCACCTCAACCTCCTCCTGATGTGGACTTTTTCTCTCTTTATACTACGTCACTGCACTTTTCCCTTTGCTCCTGTCATCATTACTACGACCGCTAGATGTCGCCTAGCAACAAAACGGAACAATGAGTCGTAATAACCTGCTGCACAGACGACCTGTGGGCTTGTTTTGTACAGAAGGACAGTCTGGTAAATTTAGGTCCTAAGAGATTCACAATGCTGGTAATAATTTAAGTGGTTTCTTTGCATTGGGCATCGAGAACTGGTTCCTAAACATAACTGATTCCAAAATGTTTCCTTTGAAGAAGAGTCAACTGTAATCTGTTAACTGAGGCTGGTTTCAGGGAAATAGTTGTGTAGCCTTGGAATAACTTCCATAAACAAATTATAGTAAGGACAGGATTATTTGATTACCTGTGCTTTATGCTAATAATGTTGTTTGCATTGTTAGTGACGTTTCACATAACCCGGTAGTACCACTAACACATGGATTTTCTCCCATGTGCTGTTACCTCTATGACTTCACTGAAAAGGTTTAACATGTAGGAATTAACATGTAGAAAAACCTCCCGGCCATTTGTGCCGAGAGAGGAGCTCCTCCTCCTCCTCCCTGCTCTGTGCCGTAAAACAAACTCTCTGTGCCGTAAAGAAATCTACAACGGAGTGTTGGGGCCACATTGAAGGGAAAAAAAGAAATCAGAAATTTTTAGAATAAAGTCGTAATTTTACTAGAAAAAAGTCACACAAAACAGTTTAGGAATATTACAATCAACCAATCAAACAGGTGAAAGGACACTTCTGGCAGCTGCTGTTTGTCAGTCTAACAATAGAATAGACTCAGTTTGTTCACAATCTTTTAATGTTCTGATGATGATGATGATGATGAGCAAAAAGACCTCTGCTAAAGTAGAACTTCACAGGACGCTCCATGTTCCTCATTTTAAAGCTTCTGATGTTTCCCTCTAAAACGACACACAACCTATAATTACAACTTGATTCCTTTTAATATTATGACTTTTTCCTTTAAATATTATTATTTTATTCTCAAATTTACGACTTTATGCTTGTAATTTCAGATTGCTTTCTTCCTCAATGTGACCCTAATACTCGGTTGTAGAAATCCAGTGGAATTTCTGTCGAATTTGGTTTCAGTGGCCTAATCGCTTCTGTGTAGTACAAATGCCTCAAATTATACAGGTTGTGGAAATCACTTAGAGATGATAATGTTGCTACAAGTAGCAACATTCAGAGACAGTTTTGATAATATAGGCTGTAAAGATGGCAACTAACTGAGCAAAAGAAGATCTGAATCCACTCAATGATCTCCTTTGTCTAATGTACTTGCTCTGTGCTAAAAGAAATCTCTGTCTCTTCTCAGCTCTTCTTTGTTTCTTAGTCAGCGTATTTCCTCCGAGCTCAGCCTGGTGCAGTCACTCTGTGGTGACAGGAAAACTCTTAGGGCACAAAGATCTTGGACGTTTGACTGTCTGTAAATATTTGATCATCCAGGAACTGAAGCTTGTATGTTGCACCGGGTACAGCTGGCAATATACTCCAAACAAGATCACAGTTTGGCAAGACTCATGAATACATAACTGCAAACAAATGCCAGTACACTCGCTCTGACTGGTGATCTGTTTGCTTAATGGTGTCCATGCCAGATGGTGGAGCTTACAAGTCACGGTGGGAAGAGATGCCCTGGGAAAACAGGGGATACAGAGTTCAAAGAAGGCTTGAAAACAAACCGGTCACATGATAAGATAGAGACAATTGTATATTGAGGCTGTGTGAGAAGTTTGGCTCCAAAAAGGGGCATGTTTGCACCAAAACAAACTCACCAAATTCTCTCTCATGCGGAGTATCCTGTGTAAACAAAACTAAAAGGAGATGAAAAAGGGATGTGAGGGGTGGATAGAGAGAGAAAAACATAGAAGGCAGGTAAAATGAGTCAGAGAGGAAGAAGAGGTGCAGTCGGATGAAGGGAGGTAAAAAAAAAAAAACAAAAACAAAAAAAAAAAAAGAAAAACACTGTCAATGTTAAAGCACCCAGAGAGACCTGGGAAAAAAGGAAAAGGCCATGGGGAGACAAACACAGAGGGAGAAGCAGCCAATGAGTGTGGGTGGCTGATAGATGCAGTGATGGGGGCTGTGTGTGTGTGTGTGGCGGGGGGGGGGGGGGGGGGGGGGGTGGGGGGGGGGGGGGGGGGGGGGGGGGACGGATTTTGGTGCATCATTAATCAGCAACGCCTCCCCTGACACTGTCTAGACAGCCGTCTGAGAGCTGCCCTGCTCTGCTGCGCTCTGTTCCCTCTGTCAGCTCTGCACCTTTCTCTCCCCCTCCCTCTCTATTTGTCTGGCTCTATACGTTTTCTTTTTTCCTCTCTCTCTCTCTCTCTCTCTCTCTCTCTCCTCTGTTTCTTTTTGTCTTTATCTCTCGAGCTCTCCTTTACTCTCCTTCCTCTCTTTATCTCCGTGGCTCTTTCTTCTCCTCACCTTTCTCTTCTCTGTCTTTCCCTCTCCTTATCTCAGTCGTCTGTCTTTTTAATCCTTTCAGTTCCACTCTTTCTCTTTCTGTCTCTCAATTTCAATTGCCTGATCCTCTGTCCCCCCCCCCAGGTTTTTTTCCAGTCTGATGGTCTCTCCATCCCGACTGCCTTGTCAGTGGAGGTGACTATTGGAGCCACAGTCACTAATTGAAATGGATTCCCTCTGATAGTGACTCGCCACAGTAGAAATGTGTTGAAATGTGAGAAATTAAGAAATGGATGATGCAGTCACTGTCTGAAGAGCTAATTGAAGTGAAAGCTGGTGTATGAACCAGTGTGTTGAGTGTGTTAGCAGGCACTTTGGATCTTTTCTCCTTTTTACTGTAATTACATTGTAATGTCTGCTATGGAGCTATTCATTTGTTTTTGCTACAGAGCTAGCATTAGCATTAACAGCTGTTTACTTACCAGTCTTGCCAAGAGCTTCAGCCTGCATTGTGGTGCTACTTCTTCAGAGCAGCCTAGATGCTACAGCAACTCAGTGTTAGACAGTGACAAGAAGGGCTAACAGAGCCAGAGCTAACCGGTTATCATGCTAACTTCAGTAGAAGAAAAGAAGTGATAGAAATAGAAGCAAAATTAGGGTTTGCTTTCCACCTCCAGAGATAGCTGAACTTACAATGTTTCCTTTAGACTGGTAAGAAAACAGCTGCTAATGCTATTGTTAGCTATGTAGCAATAGCAAAACTTAGCAATAGCTCCTTTAATAGCTGATTGGAGACACATTGGTGGGTCCTGGTGCAGCATCATCATTCATTGGATTCTGAATGTTTGAAAAAACAAGATAAAACATGACAAAAACTTCAAAATGTGTATATACACTCTATCTATCTATCTATCTATCTATCTATCTATCTATCTATCTATCTATCTATCTATCTATCTATCTATCTATCTATCTATCTATCTATCTATCTATCTATCTATCTATCTATAGTGTATATAATATATATATAATATAATAGGCGGCCGTCCTATCTGGACCCAGAGCATATAAATTATTGAAAATTATAAAATTTTGAAGGAGCGTTTCTATTTTAACCTGCACAGCTGGGCCAGAGAGTGGGATACCCACAGAGTCAGAGAAATTCGTGGGTGGATGGATTGTAAGAGGGAAAGAAAGACAAAAGGAGGTGTTGAAGCTGTTCAGTGTGTTGAGATTGTGTATTATGCAAATTATAAAAACTTATAGAGTTCACAGGAATAGAGTTCACAAAAAATTCAAGCCACATTTTGTATTACGTTTTTCTAAAATCAATCACTTTATTTTAATGCTCATGCTCATTCTTAAAAAGCTTAGTTATTATTATTAATTAAGTTTATATTGATAATATATTTAGATATAATAATTAATATCTATAATCGTTATATATCACTTTTCTTTTTTTTTCTGACTTTTCTCAAAGCTTCGTCTTTTTTCTTATACACTTCTGGTGACTTTTATCTCTCTGTTATACTTTCATCTCTTCAGGACTCAAAAGATGAGTAAATACAAACTGTTCAAATGAAATGATGTGAGAGGGAACATCAGTGTTTGGCTGCTCACAGCTGATAGTCATGTGTGAAGATGTGAGAGTGATACATTGATTTACTATATAGTGTCTTAACAAACCAGAGCAGGGTCAGTACAACTCAATTAAATTTTCTCTCATCCTCCCTTTTTCCCTCCCTCTGTCCCTCTCTCCTCTTTTACCCTCACTCCTTTTTACCCTTCTTCCTTACCCTCTCTCCATCCTTCTCTGTCGTTCTCAGGTATTATACGCTCCCCAGGCCAGGGATCGCTTCACTGCACCCTCCTTCATGCAGCGTGACCGCTTCAGCCGCTTCCAGCCCACCTATCCCTACCTGCAGCACCAGATTGACCTGCCGCCCACCATATCGCTGTCGGATGGCGAGGAGCCCCCGCCATATCAGGGGCCCTGCACCCTGCAGCTCCGCGACCCCGAGCAGCAGATGGAGCTCAACCGTGAGTCGGTGAGGGCGCCACCCAACCGGACCATCTACGACAGTGACTTGATCGACATGGGAGGAGGTGGGAGTCTGGGAGGAGTGGGGGGAGGAGGTGGAGGCATGGGAGTAGGCGGTCCGAGGCCGCCTAGCAGTAACTCGGGCATCAGCGCGGCCAACTCCAGTAACCACGGGCGCATGGAGGGCCCCCCACCGGCGTACAGCGAGGTGATGGGCCACTACCCCGGCTCTGCGTTCTTTCTACACCAGCACAGCAATAACCAGAGGGTGGGGGGTTCGGGGGGGCCGGGGAGCAGGACGATCCAGCAGCAGAGCCAATCAGAAAGCACAATAGTACCTACCAAGGCCAAGGAAGGCCAGCCGGAGGACCTGGTGTGAAGAAAAGGCCAGCAAGGCAGGTGGGGGCCACCCACCCCAGACTGAAACTCTTCTCTTCATCCTAATCACCTGTAAGCAGTGGTCTTGCTCACTCTCTCTCTGTCTCTCTGATGTCCTCTTTCCAGACTCTCATGCACAAATAAATATCAACCTTAGCTACAAAAAACAAGGAAAGAGAGGAACCAAGAGTTGATTTCATTTCAGTTTCTTTCCCATGTTAGTAACTCAAACAGCTAGCGCTGCTGCGGCAGGATGTATGCACTGCGAGGAGACTTTTTTTCTCTCCATCATATGAGAAAGAAACATACTGCTAGCACAGATTGAAACCATTTGTTTTTTGTCCCCTCGGGTGATGGCTGCGGGAACTGAGGATGATGTTTTATGTTTTGATTTTTTTTTTTTTTTTTCTCCTTCTTTTTGGACCGGGATCTGTGCACAAAGCAAGAACTGAGCTGAGAATCAAGGACTTACAGAGAACACAATACAACAAGAGACTCACAAACCCAAATCTTAGTGCCAAGGTTCATGAGGAAGCAAAACAAAGGGGGGAAATGACTCATTCTGACATTGAAAACACAAAAAAGAAAAGTTGCACTATCTTTTTGCTGTAAAAGAGAAGAGGGAAACGATGCTATGTGATGATAATAGTGATGATGTTTTTGTTTTGTTTTTTATTTCTTGTTTCGTTTGTTTGGTTTTTTTTTTTTTTTTTTTTTTTTTTTTTTTTTTTTTTTTGTCCTTTTCATGAATGGACTGACTTTGGCTCCAAAGTTGTTAAAACAGTTGGGAGCAAAAAAAAAAGAAAAAAAAAAAAGAAAAAAAAACCAACAACAAGTATTAAAAGCTTATGTCCTTCCTTCCTTTTTTGAAAACCACAAGAAATACTTGTACCCAGCCTACGACATCTCTGTCTGCATACACCACAGGCACAGTGAGACTTAGTAAGAGAATAACCTTGTACTGCTTCACGTCTGAGTACACTTCAGCCTAGTGGGGATGAAATCTGCCTTGTAACCAGCCATTGGGTGGACGAAACATTTCTTACTTCCTCTGGTAGTTTGTTACAAGATTTTGGAGATGGGTTTTCCCAAGCCGGAGTAAACTCTTAGAAAGATGAGAGCTGCTAGGCGAGACCCAACTTGCTCCGTACCAACAATTCTGGGAAATCTGGCCACAGCTGGTTGGATATCAAGTTAACCAAAAATAGCATAACTCAATAACAAAATCAAAAAACATATCTAAGTGTCCATCCAGCAGCCTGGTCACAGCAGATTCTTTTCTCAACCCTGTCCTCTTGAGCACTTGACACTTCCTCTTTCCTGTTTCGTGCATCGATAACCCTCCTCCCCTCCACCTCCTCTCACCGCTCATCTCGACATGCACAGTGCATTCTGCCAACAGCCACACTGAACTTGAACCCTGCCGCCATGACAAAAAGAACACAAAACTACAACAACAACAACAACAACAACAGAAAAGAAGGCTCATCTCTCCGTCTTCGTGTCTCTAAAGCTAAAAAGAAAAAAAAACAAAAAAACAAACAAACAAAAAAAACCAAGACATCACAAAGTGAAGATTCCTGTCTGCATCCGCCAGCACAGCAATCAGGTTTTAAACGAAAATTGTCTGTGGTCAAAGTCCAAGGGCTATGGGAGGGTCCTTTTTGTAAAAGAAAAAAACCTTTTTGAAAATCTAGCCTTTTTCTCTGCTCATCGTTGCCTTCTCCTCTGCTCTTGCGCTTTCTCTGTCTCTCTATCTTGTTTGCGGTTAAGCCCCCCCCCCCCCCCCCCCCCCCCCCAACAACAACAAAAAAAAAACTCCATCCCAGCTTTCTAACGGTGTCTCTGGTAAACACTGTTCATCGTCCCTCCTTTCATCTGTGTGCAGAAAAAGTGCGTGCAAATGATGCAGAGTCCGCCAAGCCCTTTAAAGTGGAGACTGGAGTGGAGACCTTGTTTGGCAGTGTGCTAGTGCTGTCTTCTCCTCCCTGTGTGTGTGTGTGTGTGTGTGTGTGTGTGTGTGTGTGTGTGTGTGTGTGCGTGCATGTGTGTGTTTGTTGGTCAGACCTTTCAACAACACAGAAAAGCACTTAATGTTCCTGCAGGAGCATTGTGTGTGTGTGTGTGTGTGTGTGTGTGTGTGTGTGTGTGTGTGTGTGTGTGCGTGCGCGTACAGCTGAGTGATTTATTAGTGAACTTTGTCTGAGTTTTAGAGATTCAAGGACGTTACTTATTTGCCACTGTCCATATTACCACATTATTAATTAAGCTTGCATTGGAATTCAGTGGAGTGTCTCTTTAAAAAAAAACGTCAGAGATGTATGATGGTCATTATCGTGGTGTAGAAGCGACCTCAGTGTAAAAGCTCAGAGAGAGGGCACCCACAAGTTCCATTAAAGGTGCACAAGGCTTGATAATAATCTGGACTGAGTCTCAATTTCATACTCCAGGTGTTGAGTCTGGTTTTCAGTATCTAGCGTGCAAACTCTTTTCTTATGGTCAACAAATCCCATGGAGAGACAAACCTACATGTCAGTACGTTGTGACTTCCCCGTCCTGTCCTCAAGCCCATCGCTCCTCACTTACTAACTGACTAACGCTGGTCTGTGGTGTTGGACTTGAGAGATTCACATCCGATGACAAACGCCATCTTCAACAGACGGTTCCATCATAACCACTGAGCTAGACTGCTGGACAACTGAGCAAAGTCCATCTGAAGTGAAAGGTGATGGGAAGCTCCTCCAGTAAAAGGTGGAGTTTCTGTTTTTTTTTTTTTTTTAAGGCTCACCAACACTGAGTTTCATTATTTAAAAAGGCCCAGGGATTTCATGAAACAACTGAACAAATGTTTCTCAAGAGTGTATGTCGGGGCATCATTGTCAGCGGAGGTTTAATACACATTTGCTGCTCTAGCAGTGGCTCCCAGCCTGTGCGCCGACAAATCATCTCCAAAACACAACAATTTTGGTGAAAAGATGTAATTATATAAATTGTTTTTTTAAAAAAAAAAAACAAACAAAATGATCTTTAAAAAGATTACAAATGTTTAAAAACTCCTTTTCATTTTTGGTTTTCCTTTTCTTGTATAAAGGCCTGTCACTGTGATGAGCTAATGATGGTAGCTTTCATGTTGTCGCCGGCCGGACCACTTTGTTATATTATATACATATTTGCTATCTCAGTCTGATTGAGCTAAAAAAAAAAAAAAAAAAAAAAAATTACATCCACGGCAAAAACTGTAGACTCAAAATGGATAGCTGGTTAGAAACAGGAAGAATGAAAAGGAAAGAGAGTCAGAGACAGATGGTGAATCGACATGTGATCTCTCCACCGTCTTTGAGCTTCTGAACGTGTTATTCGGCCTCCATATTGTTAACGGGCTTTTGAGGTTTTGAAGTGGGCCATGAGTTGGAGAAGGTTGGCAACAGCTGATCTTGTGAGACTTTGAGTTCAAGTCAAAGTAAACTGTAGTGTCTGTTCATCCTAATGAACGTGTTCCCCGGTGAAAAGCTCACTGGAGCTCTACGGCTCAGAGGGATGAGATACACACACAGTACTTGTTGATAGGATCAACACACTGTTGGTTTGTCTCTTTTTAATGGAATTTACTGACAATTAGAAAAACACAGAGTATCACCAGACTTGCTCTTTAATTGGTAGCGTTATTCCAAAGTCGCAGATCGATCCGTCAGCACACGAGAAAGTGAGAAAGTGCATTGATCTGTTGTATACGACCTAAAGAGACAGTGCACTATGTGTGCAGTTGGAACACAGCGACTGTTTACACTCAGATGAAATGACTTGTGATTTGTAGGGAAGTATTTGAAGGTATGTAACGCTGAATTCCAGTTGGTGAAGAAAGAACTAGCATCCCCACCCCACCCCCCTTCTCGTGCACTTAGAGCGCACATCTGATCTGACGCTCTGCAGACGTCATGACGATGGGAGAAAAAAAATATTCCTGGTCAGTTTGAATGAAAGCCCTCTGATTCTGTTACCATCAGTGTGTGTTTGAATGTATGCATGTGTGTTTTCTGGTTAGTGTGTCTATCTGGCTCTACAGTTGTGCGTGTATGTGTGTGTGTTAATACATCACTGCTGCTATTGCTGTTGCTGCTACTGCTACTATTGTTGCTACTGCTGCTTCTCATGTCCCCCCCCCACCCCGGTCCCCCCCCTGTCCTTCTGTCCGTCCTGTTCCCTCAACTCATCCATAACTAGAAGGAGAGAAATCTGACCCTCTGCAGTCAAAAGCACAAGTATTGAGACAAAAGCTGGTCTTGTTTACTCAAAGACCCAAACTGAAACATTTTCATTTTCTTACACAGAGAAGTCTGGGTGAAGAGATTGTCCCAACACTTTGGCCTTTGAGCTGTACGGACCTGCTTCAAACCCTTTTTCTTCCTTCTTTCTGTTGTTTTCTCAGCTTGTTCTGTCTGCGCAGTCATAGCTTGTAAATGGAGGCTATAAAGATGAATTTTATGTTTTATACAAGGAGGTTTGCATGTTACTATTATGTGAGTAAATAAGGTGCCTAATGTTCATGTTTGAGCAGACCACACCTCGGTCAAACTGCTGCTTGGAATCCTTACATGTGCTTTGTCTGCGGGTCGACCTCCTGTCTGGCAGAGTGGAACAGAAATGTTTGGTCAGGATTGCCAAAAAATGATCATGTTACAGTGCTGCCGTGATTTCGGGAGCCTGGAGTGGTTGTCCAACATTTCCTCTTTAGGTCTTGAGCTTTGATTACAGACTGAATCTGATCCTGCATATTTTAATTCAAGGTCTAACAAGAAACTATAAATTTAGTGACCATGGCGCCCGCAGCGTTTCTGTTTCCATGTCAACAAAACAACCTGCAGCGTATAACCAACATTTTTAGCTCTGCGTGACGGCAGTGTTTACAAGCTCGCTTCCATTGTGCCAGACAGGATCGGTTTCTCCTGGCAAAGCCACTTGCAGCCGTTTCAACCAGTAATTTGTCCCACATGTGTGGAGCAGACATAGGAACCCACTTGCACTCAAAAAGCTCCCACCTTCGTTGTGCCTCACTTCCAACGGTGCTTTTTTCAGTAGTCTGTCTTTCTTTATGTTTGTTTGTAAGGTGCTGTATATAACTTGAATATATTATGCACATATCCTACCCAATGGGTAGAAACCACAAAAAATGTTGTGAATAATGTAATATAATGTATAGACAATATAAGAATTTTAAGAAGGCAGCATCAAATTTGTAAATGCCTACAGTTAAAAAAAACGTACTTTGTCTTTTTTATGAGAAAACATGGTTTGCAAATTATGCTTAGAATATGGTTGCAACACAAATACAAACGTATAATATTTTGCTATAAATAAGCGTGTTATGATAAGGATGAGATAACCTCTGGATTAAGGAAGTTGTTGAGGAAGATCATTATTGACTTTTTTTTTTTTTTTTTTTTGATTCCTCTTCTAAGAACAAGCCTTCACCGTGCTTGCCATCATTTGGGTACTGGCTGGTGGTTTTATTTTTCACCACCACCACCATCAACTAACAAATGTATAGTTCTATTACACAGATCTTTTAAGAAAACATATATCACAAACAGATCAGATGGTGTTTATGCCACAGTTTCAGCTGGGTCGTGGTTTGTAAATTGTTGAACAAAAAGCAGAAGCTCTCTAGTTTGGGAGACGTGACACATGACCACTGCACACGAGAGCCATCAGCACTTCCCGAAACGGAAGAGTATGTGTCTGTATTCATCGATCTTTAACAATATTTGAGTTCATTTCAGCTGTGGTTTTGTATATCTGTCAAAGTATAAAACTGTTGAGCACACTCAAAACTGCTATAGATCTGGCTGGATGTTAGGCTTTGCTTATAGCGTTTCTGCTCCGTTACAGGAGGATCATCAACCGTTGCTCACATAACTGCTGAACAGAAAGGAATTGTGGGTATTCCCATTTTTTTTTTTGGTCAAGATTGGAAAGTTGCACCAGCGTGAAATGTGTGAAAAATGCCATTAAAACTGTCATTTAACTTTTTTTTTTTTTCTCTTTATTTTTCTTTTTTTCTACATTACGATGTTATATTTGGCACAATATATTGAAACAGAAGTCATGTTTAATCTGCAGTCATTTATTTACAGTATATGTACTGAAAATAACTCCACTGTACAATAACCGCAGAGCATGTTCATTCTTATCTATAGACAATGTACATAGCAACGCGCCATTTTCTCTTCAAAGCACCAAATAAGAGGCAGTTGTGTAGTTTTAATTTGGAAAAAGTCTCTATTGTACTTTTGGTTAGAGCTCGGCTCTCCTCTTCTTAATAGACCTGTTTTTTTGTTTCCTGCACTAGCTTGAAGAACTAGCTTGGGCTCAGACTGACTTTTATTTGATTTCTGCCCCCGCAGTGTGCTCCCTCTTTCCACTTGTAAGAAGTCTGTACTCAAATGCCGACAACAAGTAGCTGTTTTTATTGTTCCAGATTTTAATAATAATGATGACAATAATAACAATGATAGCGTCTCAACAGTTTGGTATTCTCTCTGTCTTGACAGTTACCATAGGACTGCTTCCATCATGGGTTTTGTAACATCGGTTTGCTTTATTTACAAAAATGAATTCTTGTCGTTCCCCCCTCCCCCTCTGTGCTGAAATATATATGTATATATATATGTATATGTATATGTATATATATATACATATACATATATATATATATACACATATATATACATATGTTGTGTATTTTTGCCTCTTTTTATTTAAGCAATTGTGATGTAATAGGTTTTAGGCCTAAGGTCTGTTATTGCAATACTTTTACAGAAAAGAAGAAAAAAAAATCAAAAAATGTTGCTCTAAGTGCTGTTGTAGTCAAAGATTTTATGCTTGTACTTATGCTGTAGTCAAACTGCAGCGTAATGAATAAAACTTTAAAAGTGATTACTCTGGTGCGCTCCCTGTATTTTTTTCTCTTAGTGCTGTATATATAAAAATATTTTGTAAATTGATTCGTGGAGCCACCCAGCTCTTCAGTTGTCCTCTGATGCAGCCAAATAACACGAGCAGGATTGAGGGCAGATCAGCTTTGTTGCCTGATTTTCTTGTGTTGTTTGATGATGCAGGTTGAGGTCTGATACGTCTACTTTGTCTGAGAGGGTTAACTGGCTGCTATGATCCTATGAAGGCAAAGCAATTTTATTTCTGTAGCATGTTTCAGTGAGTACAGTTTAACTGGACTCAAAAAAGCACATAGGCAAAAGGTGGTCTGGCATGTTTTGCAGCTGTATCAGTGTGTTGTGTTCTAAAAAACACTGTATTGGTTGTGTTTAGGATTTGACTTGCGGGAAAATAGTCATTTTTAATTGTATGCACTGCGTACAAAGGCGTAGTGTAACATACGGTGGCCCTGAGAGCTCAACGCACCGCAACTTACGAAAACATGCAAACAGACAAAACACAAAAAAGTTCTGGAAACATCTTCATCAGTTTGAAATCAGGCGTGCTGCAGATACTCACAAAACAACGGAAGTGTTGCCAGGAAACACTACAGAGTGATGAACCACTTTGGGCATTTAACAACAAGTGTGTCCCAGCCGGGTTCATCACTTTTTTTATTTCTAAGTTATTTTTTGCCTTAATTCCAAGAGAGAATATGCAGCAAAGGGCCACATGTTGGGCGGTGAGGACTACGCCCTCATGGTATGCGCTGCACCAGGTGAGTCACCAGGACGCCTCCTCACTACTTTTTTTGTATCTGCTGGAAACACTTGCTTTGTGTTGTCAAATTGATGAAGTTGTTGTTCTGAATGTGTTTGTGTTTTGTCTATTTGCGTGTGTTTTCTACAGTCGCAGTGCTATGAGCTCTCAGGGCCACCGTAGAAACAGGTACAAATGAAACCTTCCAAGCGACATTGACAAACCCTGTATCCATCCTACACACACACACACACAGGCTAGTTAAGGGCACAGTGGGTGTTTTTTTTTGTTTTGTTTTTTTTTAGATAAAGGCTAATGCTAACATCAGCATGAAAACAAGCTCACAATGACCATGTTAGCATGGAAGCAGGTATAATGTTTACCATGGTCACCATCTGAGTCTAACATGCTAACATCTGCTGATTTGGACTAAACATAAATTACAACTGAGGCTGATGGGAGAGGTGTATCATGGTGTTAAAGCATTAAATCAAAGTATTGGATAAATTCAATTTTGACCTAATGATGGTGCTAAAGGAAAATTCAAAAGATCACCAAAGAATTTAAAATGTATTACAATTGATGACTTAGTGGGATTGATGATTTATTCGAGTGAATGTAGCAATACCACAATGTAGAAATACTCTGTTTCATGCAAAATATACTTTAAGAATAACTGTGGTGACATCTTCAGAGGTTACCTTCTTCTCCACAGCTACTGGAGACATTATACCAACTGTTTTCAAGTATGAGATGTTATTTACAGACGTGCTCCCATTTCCAACCTTAAACATCTGGATGCTGCTCATCACACAGCTCCCTTATTTTATCACCAACAACCCATACGGCACCCATCACTGTGTCTTGTACTAGAAGGTGGGCTCGCCCTCTCTCTCTCTCCCTCTCTCGCTCTCAGGTGAGATCAACACAAAATTATAAAGGACTACTCGAGAAATTACCACCTTATTTATCATCGTTCCTGTGTCCAAGACGTTGAGCTTTTAATACACGTTCTCAGGACTGGCCGACCTTACAGGTTCCAGTAGTGAATACTAATCTTGGCAGGACAGCCTTCAGATATCACGCCCCATTTGTGTGGAATAATTTAGAGAACAGACCGAAACTTGACACACTGATACCAATGGGCCAATTGAAAAATTTGGTTAGAAGTCTTTCTGACTTGGGGTGTAATTTCTTTACTTAATCTCTTTCCTAACTTGCAGTTATGAGCTTCATCCTATTGTCTGCCTGGTTGTGTATCTTAATGCATATTTAAATTCATTTAAATCTCTGATTGTTGTTTATATAAACACATGTCCACTTGTTTGTATGAACACACATCTGATTGTTTATTTAAATTGCTGAAAATTTGTATTTCTGCTATTAATATTTCTTTTTGTTATTTATTATATTTTTCTGTACTCAGGTCTGACTTGTAAATAGGATCTTGATCTCAATGGAACTTCCCAATTAAGTAAAATATATAAAAAAATGATTTTTATATGTAAAATGTGTAAAGTGCGGCTTTAGTCCTTTACCAAATCAAACTGTGCCATTTAAAGAGCTCACTGGCAGCTGTGAGGATCAGAGAGATGGAAACTGGTGACTGCTGCTGCAGTGTTCATCCGGCAGCTGTGTCACTGTCCTGGCCGACGCTGCTGGAAAAGTTGACCATATATATATAAAAAAAAAAAGATAGAGCCTTGAAATGACTTCAATACCTCCCTTCTTTCATGTCGGAGGAAGTAGAGTCTCTGGTGAGCTTCAGATGAGCTTTTAACCCCCATCATCTGCCCAAGATCTGCTGAATCTTTCCCTTTGTCAGGGCAGCACAGTAAAGGTCAGGTCTGGGTTACATTAAAAATCTCCCTCTTCATCCGTCAGTGTTTTTTTGTGCAGGAGAAAATGACTCACTCTGCCCCACAAAGTAATGACATGCATATCTTCATCTGTATATTTCAGCAGTTTATTTATAGACAGACCCCCATCTGGTTACTTGTCATACCATTCACAGGAGTGAAACAAAGCTAATGTTAAAAGCACTTAGCCTCGCTTACAAGTGCAGAGGGAGTGTGGGCCCCCACCTCCTGTCCTTTCTGTGAACCTCCTGCTGTTAAATGCTGCAAGAAGCAGAACCGTCCCGATACTGTTCACATTCCCCTCTGACTCACTTTGCTCAGACTACACACACATTCATCTGGAGAGGTGGCAGACTGGAGAGGCCATGCAGAGGAAATCATGCATACATCAACTGCAGTTTGTTCAGAGATGAGACATGATGCAGCTTGAGAGTCTGAACCTCTGCCAGGCTTTTTCAACCAGACAGGAAACAGGAGAAGAGGAGGAGGAGGAGGAGGAAACAGCTTTCTAGTTTTTCACTTCCATATTTCATCAGGAAGTAGCGCGCTTACACATTCACTCCTGTTTAGAAACAGGTTTGATGGAAATACTCGCTTTGTGAGCTTTAACCAAGGTGGTTCTTTTCTGGAGACACCTAATCCTCTGAGATAGTAAAGTCCCTGTTCTACATGGAACAAACAATACATGCTAAAGATGTTTGATACCAATTAATCACAGGAGGATCAGTATCTGAGAGAACAGCTGTATGAAGTCTCGGAAAATAACCCTGATGATGTCATCAGGTTAATCTCAATTTGGTTTTGGATTAAAGACCCCTCCAATGAAAATCAAGTGTTTAACCACTTTAACATCCATATGATGTCTTTATATAATACATACACACACCATGACTGAGTGTTTCCAACTTGAACTGTAGTGAACCAATGACGGTTTCATACGTCACAAACCTCAGGAACCAATCCTGTCAATTTGTGGGGAGGGGGGGCGGGGCTAAATAAACCTGAAACCTTGTCAGCACAGAGATGGAGAGTTAGCATTAGCACAACCACTATCCGTCTGCTAGTCTCTGGTTGTGGTCTCAGACTCCTCATTTGAGTCTGGGTCTGACTGAGGCTCAAACATGAGGCTGAGTCTCTCTGATGTTTCCTCCTCTAACCATCTTGATGCTCTCTGCTCTTTCACCTGCACAAGGCCTGATCTAGATTTCCCAATATGGAAGTAAGAGTAGATGTGCTTCGGGGGCGCCTCAGTGGCTCACCTGGTGGAGCGCGTACCACATAGGCTTAGTCCTAATCACAGGGCCCTTGGGTTTTGAGTCCGAGTTCTTCTACTGCATGTCATCCCCTCTCTCTCTCCCTAACTTTCCTGTCTCTGAATGCCCAAAAATGTATGTGTAAAAACCAGGTTAAACTAAATATTAATCGTAACAGAGTTTTTTTTTTTTACAGTGTTTAAAATGTGTGGAGAGACAAGCATGTGTACAAGCTGGAGACAACACCCACATGAACAATGTGGGTGTTGTGGCAAGTAGATCTCAGAGAGGACTTTTACACGCAAACACAGTTCTCTCGTCTCTCTGTAAATTCATGTCATAACTGACACCTTACATGCCACTAACATTTTATTTCAGAAGCTATCGCAGCAAGCAGACACAACCAAATATACTGTAGCCTATGAAAGATGATACTCAGCTCCATCGTGGAAAGTGGGTCTTCACTTGCATTAATGTTGAAAAACTAGGATATCTTGACCTCTGCTGCTAACTAATGGAAGTGCAATTCTAAAATGCTGCAGTATCAGTCTAAACTAAACTTAAAAAGGACAACCAGGCAAAGATCAAGGAGGACATTCACACTCTCAACTACAACTTTCTAATGCACACACAGTCGGTCAGCTTTTGCAAGAAAAGATGTAAGGCGGAGAAAATCTAAATCACTTCAGACAGTTTGGACAGTTTTTCTTCTTCCTGACCTGCGCTTCACCTCGGGCTTCCCAGAGACATCTTGACACTTGAGTCATGTTCAGCCGCTCACACCTGAGGAACACAGATTGTCTTTTCACTAAAATGATTTCAGGAATCACGCCGCTGCTCTGCCCTCTGTGTCATACTCGCTGTGAGAGAACAGACAGGTGTTTGTGTGCAGGGGCCGTGGACTGCATAAACAGTTGTTCATTAGTTTGGACAGCAGAGGTCATTGTAACTCGCACACACTTCCCATCAGCAGCAAGTAATGCCATCATATTTACATATAAATAAGATTCATAATGAAGGAGGCAGGCTGGAGCACGTTGGAGGTGTGACAGCATGATGCTTATGCTTTGCATTTCTGGACACTGACAGCTGAGAGAACTATGTGTCAAGCTCCAGTGAGGGGTGTGTACCTATGGCTGAAAATCTATTGTGAAAGCATGTGGAGCAGTTTCTTGAACACCAACAACAACTGAAAGTGAAGTATCTGCTAACGATGACCTTTTAGTCGCACATTCAAACAGAGGCAGAGGGGCTGCAGCTGAGGACATTTAGGACTGTACTTAAACGCTGCACAAATCAGTGTTTTTCTATCAACAATGGATCAAATCATTGTGTGTAATGTAAAAGCTGTTTCCTGCGGTGATCATCACCCAACTGTGCAGTTACTGTTGGTTCTATAATTTCTTGCAGCTCATTGCTTTGGTTTTACATCCCACAGATTTACTGTTTTGGTTCATGCTCACCGCTCTTATCAACCTCATTTTCAGTTGCAGCAAACTGTGAACTGTTGATTAAACAACATCTACCTTTAAGTTTCTCTACAGATATGTTTTAAACTACATATTAATAATCTGCTAGGGTGCCCAGGTGGCTCACCTGGTAGAGCGCGTGC
This sequence comes from Seriola dumerili, assembly GCF_002260705.1. Taxonomy (NCBI): domain Eukaryota; kingdom Metazoa; phylum Chordata; class Actinopteri; order Carangiformes; family Carangidae; genus Seriola; species Seriola dumerili. The sequence goes on along the minus strand of NW_019174446.1, from coordinate 1,020,734 downwards.
CACATAGGCTTAGTCCTAACTGCAGTGGCTATGAGTCCGACCCGGTGCCCTTTGCTGCACGTCATCCCCTCTCTCTCTTTCTGAATTTCCTGTCTATCTCTCACTGTACTGTCTGATTAAAGACAAAAATGCCCCAAAATATAACCTTAAAAAAATCTGCTAGGATTAATATTTAGTTTAACATGATTTTCCCACATAAAAGTAAAAAAAAAATTTAAAAAAAGTCAAAACCTGGGTCTTAAGCTCATCTCCTCTTACTTCCTCATTGAGAAATGTGGATCAGGCCTTATGCCCCGCCCACCACCTGCTGGCTCCAGGTGGACAGGTGAAAGAGCAGAGAGTATCAAGATGGTTAGAGGAGGAAACATCAGAGAGACTCAGCCTCATGTTTGAGCCTCAGTCAGACCCAGACTCAGAGGAGGAGTCTGAGACCAGAACCAGAGACTAGCAGACGGTTCAGAGCGGTTAGCGTAGTTAGTTTGTTAGCTTGTAACTGGCAGTGGCTGACACAGTGTTGGTGGTTGTGCTAATGCTAACTTTCTCTCTGTACTGACAAGGTTTCTGGTTTATTTAGCCCCGCCCCCACAAGTTGACAGGATTGGTTTCTGAGGTTTGTGACGTATGAAACCGTCATTGGTTCACTACAGTTCAAAGTGGAAACACTGATTGTTTTACTCATAACAAGTCTTGTATTATATCATGTATGGATGTTAACAAGGTTAAAAACATGTTTTCATCAGAGGGGGTTCTTTAAATGTATCTACCATAAGCATCTGATCATCTTTCAGAAAGTACAATCACAAGTAGTCTTAGTTGTCTCATACGGCCTACAAACATGGCACACAAACTTTGATGATTAGCATTTCACTTTATTCAGTTGTGGGTTGAACCACACGTCTGTTTGAAATTCTGACAAGAGCATTTGTCTATTTACCAAAGTACCAAACACATTTCAGCTGGCAAAGTGGTACACTGTCAACACTTTACTATGTCCATGTGTAATAGTTTCCTCTGTTCATACAGACTACTGTATGTACTACACTGTATCCATTTACATGTAAGACTGACATAACTCATCACATGTAAACTGACTGCAGCCTCCAAACTGCATCTGATTTTGTCATTTCATACACAGCTTTCAGTCACTTCATTAAATGTTACAGACACCAAAATAAAGCCTCCACACCACTGTACCTCCATAATAGTTTTGGCTGTCAGATAAAAACACATTAGAAAACTTTTTTTCTTTCTCATTACATTAGAAAAGACACAAGGTGAGACCCGGTCTTCAGAAAGGCGTTGATAGTACACATAACCATAAGCTTCAAGTTGCAACCAGATGCATTAGTACAGCTCTCTCCCATACAGTCTTTAACTGTATACATCTTTTAATGCTGCTTTTACAAAGGCAAATGAAGCCTGGAGCTCTACCCCCCCCCATGTATATGGATGAAGTCTCCTGTATGAAGTCTCCTCTTTTAACAGCCAACAAAGAGTTAAAGTCCAGATCACTTGAGCCTGTGTAAATCCAGTCAGAGATGACTGAGCCAGGATGTAGCATTGGCAGCAGTCTGCTAAGCTGCTGTCTAGTCTACACTTACAGTGGATGGTGGCAGGGTTTGGACAACGAGGGATTGAATCTGACACTTAAATAGACAACAGGTGATAACTAGGATGTGAGGTGACATTTCAGGACAAAGATAGTGCAACGTCTCTCTCTTCTTTCCAAACAGTCTCTGAAGTGCTGTCTGTTACTTGCCCCCAATTCAATGATGACTTGTCAAGATTAAAACAGGATTATTTATCCAGGGGCGCCACCTGTAAATGTGATTTGCTAATCGTTTTTCTTTCTAAAAAACGATTTTCCCTCAGAGACTCTGTCTTTGGTTTCCTGCAGTTTCTCAGAAAACTTGTCCTTAGTCTCTTCCATTTTCTCAGAGATGCGCTCTTTTGTTTCCTCCATTTTCTCTGAAAATCTGCCCTTTGTCTCCTCCATCTTTTCTGTAAATTTCTCCTTTGTCTCCTCCATTTTATCCTGGATGTAGTCTTTAACTGGCGGCGGTGTGGATAAGTAGCCGTGCTTGCGGAGATACTGAACAGATAATGATGTGCCGCCCAGAGTTACCGTATATCTAGCAGGAGTAGCAATCTGTAAGAAAACAAAGAAAAAGACACTCAGTAGAGCGCAGTGAACTCCTGAATCCATCCCTCACGAATCACTCAGTAGATATACTGCACCTGCTTTTTCAAATGTAAACTGAGGCAGTGACACAAGCAAATCAAAGCTGCGTAAATTCAAAAAACCTGGCAGTGAGTGTGCTTTAAACTAACAAAATGATAAATGAGGAAATGAAGCCAAAGGGCTCTGCTCTAAAGGTCGACTCTAACGGTCTAAAGCGCATGGCACAAGTGCATTTAGGGCGTGTCCAAATCCTAATATAATGACAGAAAAAAAATGGTCAGGGGTTGTAGTCTTAATTAATCATGGGTGTGTTTTGGCATTAACGTGCAATAAACCAATCAGAGTGCCACCTGCCATTCGCTTTAACAGCCAGGCAGTGACAATTAACTTCAGACCAGGCGAAATTTCTTTCCACTGCCTGAAGATAGCAAGGCACCTGACCACACCTCATTTTAAGACCAGCACACTCATGGGTGCTCAGATCGGCACAAGTGTACTTGCTATTTAAAGAACCTGGGTGCTGGTCGGGAAAATGACAACCGTGTCGGTCTGAAACTGGCAAAGACACTTGCGGTTCATCAGGTGTCCCAGGCCCAAAATGTTTGAAAACAATAAACCCAGAGGATCCTGGATTAAATTACCTTGTACATGGCATACGCAGTCAGAGCGTAGCCGCTCGAAGAGTCTCTCAAAAGGCCAACTAATGACTCAGGTAGACCAATCATCTCCAGGAATGGCAGTACATTCACACCTCTGAGGGGAAGCAAAACATGAAGAGAAGAAAAGAGATTTAAAGTAGCCTCCAACACACATGCACACATACAGCTATGTTTGTGACCTGTCAGTGATATACCCTAACCTTATCCATCCTCAACCCTCACCCTAAACCTAACTGTAAACCCAACCCTTAACCCAAGTCTTAATCCTCAAACAGCTTTAACAAGCCTTAGACTTGTGGGGTCCAGCAAGTACCACAGACCCCCAGACGTATAGTGGGCTCCCAGTTTTCGGACCCCGCGAATGCACACATACACACACAGTTATTAAAATATTCTAGTTATACAAAACTGGTTCATTTGCATTTATTTCTGTACTGTACAATATTACTGATTATATTATCCAGTGACTGGGGAGGAGGGCCCACAAACAAAGCCCCCCTCCCCTTCTAGCAGTGTTCTGTCCCACCCCTGGTTGGAAGTAGACTCACTTCATAGCAGCATAATAGAAGGTTCCAAACCAGACAGAGGACGTCACCAGATGTACAGGGATCATCACCTTCCCATATTGTTTGAAGGTCTTCTTAAACCTCTGGAATAGGCCGATGGACTTGTCCTGCAAAGGGTCCACCTCTACAGCATCAGGCACAGTTTGCCCTTTCTGGACATCCTGTGATGGAGGTGTGGAGCTGGAGTGTGGTTCCTCTTGTGGGGGCTGGTGTTTTGGCTGATGTGCCGCCCTGCTGGAGGCTGAGGTTGAGAGCCAGTGGCGGCCTGTAGGTGGCGGTGGTGTCAGACGGAGGGCACAGCAACACAATGCTACTGTTGGCTCAGGGACAGTGACGCCCACCAGCAATGGGCGCACCACTGCCCTCCGCCACAGTGTCCCATGAGTTAGGATGTGCTGCATTATCATCTTCCTCTTCTCCTCCCCCTCCTGCTTTCTGCTGCTGTGATGTTCAACCACAGGCTGTGGAGTCAGACAAAAAAACAAAAACACTTTGTATAAACTCTCTAATGATTATATATTTGTTTTTGTCTAATGTGGCAACTATTCATTATTTTTGTTATCATTTTATCTGCCAATTATTTCCTTGATTCATCATTAATCATTTTTAATAATCACAATATAAAATAAAATATGTGATAATATAGTGCGATAGAAAATATCCATCAAAGTCATGTCTTTGAGCTGCTTGTTTGGTCCCACTAAGTATCCAAAATATTCTCTTTATTATCATGAAGGATTAAAGTGAGGTTTGAAATAATTAACACATTTAATTAAAAAGAAAAACTGTCCCAAAGAAAACCATCAAATGTTGATATTTGTGAACTAAAACGTGCCAAAAAACCCACTTTTATCTAAAAACACGACTTAGTGGTTGATTATTTAATCATCTGTCGATGGACTGATCTATTAACTGCCTAAACTTTTCAGCTCTATTCTCGCTCTTTAATTCACTCCAACTGATCAAGGTGTGAGGACGAGAACCAAATGGATCTTTTTGGAAAGTCATCTATGCCATGATGAGCACTCATAGAACACATGACTTTTAAGTTTTCCTTTGATGTTACCAAACTTGGCAAAATGAAAAAAAACAATAATACATATATTTTTTTAATCTACCCATAGCACTTCAGTAACACTTCTGGAATTGTTCAACTATTCATTTACTTCTATTAACTTTGCTAAATAACTTGAACACTGCAGTTGATCCATTTCTCTTTCTCACAGGCAGTAAAACATATTAGAAATACCTGCAGTCTACTGTGTGTGCATAAATCAGAGTGATGACTGGGTTGGTACTCTGAACTTTGCATGACCTGACTGTATCTATGGAGTGCAAACATGGCAGCACTTCAAGTGCAGTTTAAAATTAAGGACTTAATGTGGTCAGTGTCTAAACAATGTGTAGTCTATCCTCAATGTTGACATATTCACTTTGTTTAAACAGATTTCAAATGTTTATTCATTTTATCAATTATGACATTACCTCTGATCATTCAGAAGCCTGTATGCAACTTTTTATCTTTGGTTAGGTCACTCCTAAATCTGGACAGCTCACTTACGGAAAATGGAGAGTCATCACCAGAACAGCATACACTCAGGTGGTAGTTTATTAGGTACACCCAGCAAAAACTGATGGAGTCTAATAAAAGAGTACCGCATCATTTCCACCTTCATGTAGGTTATAATGTGCATTTTTACTGAAATTGTTATAGAAAGTTGTTAATTCACCTCTATGATAATTTTGAAGGATGTAGTTTGTGGTGCCTGAACTGTATTACATTATATAGAAAGGTGTTTCTGTTATTCAGCCTATCCTCACTGATATAAATGGGGTGGACAACACCAATCGGTATGACACAATACAATTCAACACAAACGTAAACTGTCTCTCTGAAACACTTTCAACACAAACTGAACATTATAATCTTCATGAAGCTAAGATTTATTTCAGGACAGTTGTATTAGACTGCATTGGTTTTAGTCAGGTGTGTAATGAACTGCCAGCTGAATAGTTTAATTTTTGACTAACTGTATTTCCTCTTTTTTTTTTTTTATCTTTCTCTATCTTTTTATTGTATTTTTATCCCCATGTTTTGCTTACTAACTTTAATGCAATGCCTTCATTGTCTTAATTATAATGTATTTGATCAATTCTTGCTACATTTATGTGTTACTATTATTCAGTGAAGTTAGCCTCTGTGTTATCTATGATAAACACTACTGAAACCACCAAACCAACAGTTTTACTGAGTAAAAACAGCCTTGACCTAAATTCCTTCATGCATAAGCTGTAACGTTATCTCCTTTTCATTCATTGATCACACGGGTTACATGGCAGATTGAAGGTCGTAAACATACCTTGTTTTATGATTGCACAAGCATAAGTGCGGCTCTTCCAGCAAAACAAGCGGGTGGGTCAGTTTCATGAAGTTCAATAATGTTCAAAAATTCCACTCAAATGACGTTTTAAAAGCTGTTGTAAACCCGCTGTTGCTAAAAAAAATACTGTGTGAAAGCAACACAGTAACACAGGAAGAAATTACATGCATCTTCAAAATAAAAGTACCCAGACAGACTGTAGGAAAAGCCGACAGTTGGAACTTGCCCCGGTTTACTTTAAAAGTTCAAACCGGAAGTCATAAGAATTCGTGTGCACTTTACGCAGATATCTGTTTTGGGCTAGTTGACTTTGACCAGTTTTGTCTGAAGGACAGGAAGGCAACTTTTAGTTCCCACGTTTCTGGGACACGGACTAACGGCAGGCAAAGTGAGCTTTTATCTAATTAAAGCAGACGGTGTTCCTTCTTTAGACAGGGACTGGCTGACGGGTTTGCTAAGGCCAGACTATGAAGTGCTGCCAACTTCGGCTCCTGACGCATGACGTTAGCTAATTAGCCGTTAGCTGGCTGCACTGCTAACCCACAGACATGCAACGGAAACAAGTACTCACCATATAAGTAAAACACACTAAAGCAGAGGGCAGAAAGCAGACGACACTTACCGTGGAAGTTACGTTATGAGCTCAAGTGAAAATCTTACTCTTCATCCTTGAGGGCCACGCGAAGGCGTCCGGGCTAGGAGTCGTTCAAGGACCACATTTATCGCAGCAGCAACACGGACTATGAGGAAAGCAGCATGTAACCCTTAACTGCGCAGAGAACCATGGGAAGTGTAGTTCACGGAAGTCCAGCTGTGAGCACGCCCCATAACGTGGAAATTTCAGTCAATTTATATTCTGAAATGTTTGAAGATGTCTGTCACTTAAATGATATATATTTGTCTTTTTTTTATTCATGCATTTGTTCTTTTTTATTATCATTATTATTATTATTTAATCTTTTTTGTTAAATTTTTATCTGTTTGTTTTATTTAAGAACTGATATGTCTGATTGTTTGTAAATTTTCCAATTTAAAAAAAGGGGAAAAAAGGAAATTAATCTCCCAGCACAATGGACATTAGCCTAATTCAACTGAGATTTTTAATTGTTTGAACTTTGATCAAACACACAAACGTCCCTAAAAGCATACAGGACTGTATGTGCATTATAACCATTCATACCACAGCACCCATACAAGATGGTACATACCATGCTGCCCTATTTCTGCATTACTTGAGTTCCACCAGCAGAGGGTGGTCTGCTCTCATTCTTGAAGCCAGATGCTTCTATTTATCTGGTCATGTACAGCAAAAAATGTAAAAATGTATGAAAGCAGAAAGTCCTATGTTTGGCTATGAATAGATTTTCCCAGTTGGGTCAATGTTGGGGTTTAGTCTAAAAATCCATTTTTGATTGAATGTATACTAGGCTCATTGTTTCAGCTTTATTGTAAATTAGCACCACCTGATGTGAATCTTATTGCAGAAATCATCACTGAAGGATTCAGAATGATGTTCATGGATACTCAGCCAGCATAGCAGATGCTTGTTGACAGAGGGGTTCAAATCAAGTCCTCCTTGTACAGGTGCATATACATGTATGTAAGGTGAAGCCCATTCTCAAGCTGGTTCTGTTCTGTAATGTTAATCACCTGCTACTGTTTGAAAATGGCAATAAAGTAATAGTTAAAAAAATAATCAAGTCCTCCAGTTGAGGAAAAGCCTCTCAGCACTAAACCTCCCTGAGATAGCTTAGCCATTTTCTCTGTGTATTTCTGTGCACAAATTTGTATGAGTCATATGTGTTTAAATGTGTAGCACACCTGAGGCCTGACCTACGAAGCAGGATTTGAGATTAACGTGGTAACTTCAGGTTTCACCCTGAGTTTTCAGGGTTATGACGATGGTTCACTTCTTATTAAGGTAAATCACCACGGTAACTTCTATGCTGAACTCCTGAAGTTTGAAGATCAGATCAAAACCTGTCAACAGTTCAACTACCGACCAATTGGATACCTGAAAAACCAGAGTCATCATCCTACAGGATCCTGACAGGGACAAAAGAGTTTAAAATAAAGTGACAAATAATAAACTGCAACAGACATTTTTATAGATCAGTGTGCGTCCACTGTGGTTATAACACAGGGCTTCTAACGAACAGAGATTTTATCACACTAAATAACTACATAATAACTTTTATAGCTTCATTGTAATTGAACAAAGATTCTTTAATCTCGACAGGATTCCTGACAGGGACAATGTTTTTACTCTTCTTCATTGCTGCAGCTCAGAATAACATGAGACTTTTGTGAGGAAATAAAAACTAAACCCTCTGTTGTCTTTTATTGTACAAGATTTCAGTCAGATTGACCTCATCAGACATGAACTACTTTCCTTCTGGCAGCAGAAACAGTCTGACGTTACTTGAACTTTATTTTTCTGCATCACATAAAGAGTTTGTATTGTACATACTATTTCAGGCCAATTTTAACTGTGCAAGTCATTGACTTTATAAACATTGAAGAGGCTGGAGGGGATTGTGATATGAAAGAATGCATACATTTTGTACAGCAGTGCAGCACCCAGGAATTACTCATACCATACAACACAAATGAAAGCCCTCTTGTTTCTGTTCTTCAGAACATAGGGACAAACGAATACACTCACTGAACACAGGAACACATGTGCTTATTACTGCCAGTATCCACTCAGCCAATCATCTGGCAGCAGTGCTGTGTATAGGGCAGGAACAAAGACATAGGTTTGGTCTCAACACTGGTAAAGACACAACAAACCTGCCACCCTTCCAAAACAAGCAGGACTTTTTAATGCTGTCAACAAAAAGGTTTAATAACATATAAGATCTGACTTTACATTCAGAAATGTATTTACATTTGAATAAAACTATGCAGTATCAGATCACAGACTAAAACTTTAAGAAATTATCCTGTGTTATAATAACTTACAAGTTAATATCAGAATAAATGAACTATAGTTACATTAAATGTAAGTAAGTAATTTACAATTAATACATAATACCATATATTTAATCACACTATCATTTTAAAAGCTCACCTGAAACCCCGAAGATGCACCTGTTTCCTCATCAGCCTGCTGCTGTGTTTCCAGCAGACAAAATAATTCATTAATGGCGACATTTTCATGGGATTTCTCAACAAAAATTCAACTCATGCTTTAATATATCCATTTTATTTTGTGTTTACACCTGCTAGCAACCTGAATGCTAGCCTACAGAAGACAGAAGCCATGCTTAGCTTGCTAGTTAACACTAGCTAACGGTTAAATAACATCAGTTGACATTTTTCCACAGTGGAAAGGCTGCTGACGTTGGTACAAGTGTGATATTCTCACATGACATGAGCCTCCAGATCAGCCAATCAATCGCTAGCATGACTAAATCAGTTGTCTTAGAGACATTGCCTCTTGGGAAACACATTGGAATGATTTATTAGGACTTCACTCCAAACAAGTGAATAAGTTCACTCAAATATTGGTAGGGACAATTGTGTCCTCCCAAAATATTGGTAGGGACATGTCCCTACCATTCATATGCAAACCTACACCCTTGGTCAGGAGCTTCAGCTAATGTTCACATCAAATATCAGAGAGGGGAAAAATTGGGAACTCAGTGACTTTGTGGCACGATTGCTGTGATTGTGATGATTGTTCCAGACGGGCTGATTTGAGTATTTTTGAAACAGACGATCTCCTGGGATTTTTATGCAAAACAGTCTAGAGTTTTTACTTAGAGTGGTGTGAAAAACAGAAAACATCCAGTGAGCAGCAGTTATTGGGATGTAAACGCCTGGTTGATGAGAGATCAGAGGAGAAGGTTACAGTAACTCAGATAACCTTTCTTTACAGCTGTGGTCTCGGAGTGAACAAAATATGGATCCTAGAGGGGAATGTACTACAATAGCAGAAAACCACATCGGGTTTCCACTTCCTGTCAGGCCAAGAACAGAAATCTGAGTGTGATAACCTGTTCCTTTTCTTTTAATCTGTATCACCTTGACAGGAGTCGCATGTTAAACAGTCCAAATCAAAACACTTCAGTCGCTCATTCTGTTGCCTTCATTTGATTTATTTACTCATCAAACAACATAATAAACATTTGTATTCTAACGTGAGGTCAAAGACTGTACTGATTACCCGTCTCTCACACGTTTCCAACATGTTTACCAAGACAAAAAACCAAACTCAGTCCCACCTCCTAATCATCATGATCATCTGATTGATCACAATGAATAATGGATTCAAAGATAAATCCAAAATAATTACTTAAAAATTTATTAGAAGGATTTACATCAGTTCAATAAATGGTCAAATTTGTGAAATTTGTGAAAATATCATTTACAAAATATACAAAAAATATACAAAAGGCTGCAGTGGACACAGGCTCATCAACACTGGAGAGACTGGAAAAACCTGGTCCGATGAATCTGGATTTCTGCTGAGGCAGCAGATGGTAGGGTCAGAGTTTGGTGTCAGCAGCATGAATCCACAGTCTGAGTGTTGTTGCTGACCATTCTCATCCCTTTACAGCCGCAACTTACCATCTTCTAATGGCTACTTCCAGCAGCATAATGCTCCATGTCACATAGCAAAAGTCGCCTCAAGCTGGTTTTATGAACATCACAATGAGCTCAGTGAACTTCAGTGACCCTTCCCAGTCACCGGATCTGAAGACAATAGAAAACCTTTGTGATTTGGAAGAATGGGAGATTCACAGCATGAATGTGCCGCTGGGAAATCAGCAGAAATGATGTGATGGCATGACATCAATATTTCAAAGGAATATTTCCAACATCTTGTCCATGAGACGTTTGAGAGCAAAGAGATCAAGGCTCTACACAGTATGTACTCCACAAGTCATGAAGAAGATAATTTGCTGTATACATCTACAGGAAGACCTTCAGAGCCACAAAGTCACTTCTATTTCATAATGAGCTGTAAAATCTATAACAGGCATGAAAAAACAACATTGAAGGTGGTGGTGTTGGCCCGCAGAACATCTACTGTGGAGCGCACATTCAAACACAGGATCCAGTAGCTGTTCTAATGATTTTCTTTCCACAGTTCAGGATGCTTAGGTCACTGGTTTAAATGATGAATGGATGGATGGATAGATGGATGATTTTTCTGTACATGAGATTAAAATACAAAAAGGAAAAATAAGTACAATTATATCAACTTCAAACGTCAGCACAATGATAAACTGAAGTAAATGAATCTGATGTTACACTTACTTTATTCATGCACCCACTATCTTCACTTTCAGGTATCAAACCTAGGTATCTAATAAAACATAATACAAATAAACAACAACAATAAAAGGCTTATCAAATAACTGCTATAACATTAGCCAAAATAAAATGACAAGGTTTGAAAAGTCCTTACTACAAGTCCAACTTACTGGTTCTTGGTTGTCTTTGTTCTCCTGGTTTGGAGGGAAAGGGCTTTGCAGAAAGATGGGTGGGGTTATATAACCTCTGCGTGTGGTTAATGAGTTGATAGGTGATTTGCAGGCAGCTATTTGCAGGGTATTATTCTTCAAATTCGACAAGGAATGTTATTGATTAGATTTTGGTGGTCAAAGATACAAAATGCAATTTTGGCCTCAATGTCTCTGTAAAACCTTGAGGGAATTTCTTCAAATTCATTTAAAACGTTGCTTCATCTAGACTTAAGGACAAACTGGTCAGAAATTGGTGGCTAAAGGTCAAAGTTCAAAGGTCAACGTTGCGGTGACCTCGCAAAACATGGTTTTGGCTTTGTGAATGCAGTATCTCTGTAACGCTTCAAAAAAACTTCGGCAAATTTGGTACAAATGTTCATTTGGACTCAAGGACAAACTGATTAGAGTTTGGTGGCTAAAGGTCAAAGGTCAAGCTCACGGTGACCTCAGAAAACAGTTTTTAGCCATAACTACAACAGAAATTATGACAAAATTTCACACAAATGTTTGATATTTTATGACCCTGGATAAACAGGGATGTAACCTGAAACTAGTCTGAGTGGCGGAGGCAGACAAGAAGGAGGTGATTCTAGTTTTACTTATAGATTGCATCCTGGGAAAAAAACTTCTTATTACATTCAAAGTAAATAGTAAATCACGACTCACAGCATCATGATGTTATATCAATGAAACAGTGTAGCAGTACAAAAGAGTTGTCACTCATGCCAAAACCCACATTTACTTTTAAGTGCTGCTGTTGGTCGAAAGCTGGATTTGAACTTTCTTTTGTCCATGCTGGAGAGGCAGTCTGAACCCGATCCGGCCTTTTGACACAGCAGATCAATGCACCTAATGACAACAGGATGCTCCACAGAATACAGAGACCAACTGCAAAACTTGTGTTGCTCTCAATAATATAAAAAGTATAGACCTGTTGTGGATGACAAGGACCAGGAGAGTGGTGTGTAATGCAGCGGTAAAATAATCATAATGATAAGCATAATCATACACCTCAGTGACCTGGACTTCCAACCCTACATCTCACAGCTCTGTCTGAGTTCCATCTCTATGTTTTATGCCCATGATGCGTCAACAAATAGCTGTCAGTGAAATCTTTCTGCATTACTCTCAATAACTTTTCACACATTGCAGTGGAGACGCTACTTGTTAATCAGTGTCATGTTCTTTTGTGGTGTGTAATGAGGGGTGATGCGATTACGCTCCAATGCTGCACTTGTTTTATCAGTCAGTGCTGGAGGCATGTTGTTTTGGGCTTGTCTGTTCGTCCGTCCGTCCGTCCGTCCGTCTGTTTGTACATATGTCCATCCCATTCTTGTGGACATGATATCTCAAAAAGGATTTTGGTGCTCAAAAGTCAAAGGTCAAATTCGCAGTGACCTCCCTTTTTTCTAATTTTGCCTGCTGTTACCAAGTTGCAGCAGCTATTTCCAACAATTACACTACATCCGGTTAAAAGGGAAGCTGGTGTATTTTCCTGGTGGCGTTAGTGAGGTGGGTGTTGACTAAAGAAGGTGATACACAATCTAAAAAGTGACACACTCTCAGCCTACCTCACAGAATTTTTTGGCCGTGTTTTGTGTGCAGACGTGATATTGTTGTCAAGGTTGCTCTGACAGTACAATGCTCCAATCAAAATGAATGTGTGAGCATCTGTCACCTCCTCTAAAACACCCTGCAGGAGGCCTTATACCATTTGTTTTAAAGTTGTTACATTCACCATTTGAGAGGGATTGTTCAGTGATACAAACCTTTGGAATACAACTGTTTCCATGGCATTTTCTGCTGCGTGAGTTAAATATTGAACCTTGTGGTTTTGTTTGATTTGCTTTTTTCTCTGCACCAGGCGTCTGCTTTCAGGCTGTTCACACTTATTAGTAACCACAATCAAGCAGTTTTATTATATGGAGTTGTGTGTCTGGCTGCCTACAGAAAATATCTACTTTCCTTTTACTTTCCTTTTAGTTCCCAGTCTTGCTGCTTTTCTCTATACAACATCAGAAAAACCAGGCCTTACCTCACTCAGTACTCCACCCATCTCTTGATCCAGGCAATGGTTATCTCTCTCCTCGACTACTGCAATGCTTTTTCTGGTGGGCCTCCCTTCATGCACAGTAAAACCCTTACAGAAGGTCCAGAATGCAGCAGCCCGTCTGGTCTTAGATCAGCCCAAAGGTTACATGTCACCTATTATCGACCTACACTGGCTACCGATGACTGCCTGAATCAAATTCAAGTCACTAATGCTGCCTTCAGAGTGGCTGTGTTCCTCCAAGGAATGTCATCTGGCATCAACATCCCTGCACACAAGACAGTCTCAGTCCAAACTGTTCAGGTCTGTGGTTCCCTGATGGTGGAACAAGCTACCGAATCCTATGAGAGCAGGGCCCCTCTAACACCTCTAACACCCTGACATGTTTAACTAGCACCTATTATGCACTTCTTTATTTTGATTTCCTTGCAAATATTAAACAGATGTAGCACTTACTACTTACACCAAGGTCTCCTACTGCACTGAGGCTTTAGTGATATCCCTCACTGGTAAATCACTTTGGACATCTGCCAAATAAGTAAATGTAAATGTAGTTCTGTTTTGGTCTCCACCAGCTCCTGAGAAAAATGTCTGACTCTTCAACAGTTAAATGCTGCACTTTGTTCACCAGCTAGTCCCTTACTGTGTCTGTGGTGCTGAGCACACACTGTACGATGCGTTCATCAGAGCGTCTTCACTGAAAATAGCTGCATGCCACTGAAACCAGGCTGGTGATGGCAGTGAGAGTGAAATAAAGCACTACAGTTACAAGCTTTAAAATCAAAACAATGAGCTGAAAGACGTTAAAACGCTGTGGAGATGAAGGGAACTGCAGAGTCCGATGGTAATTCTGGGTTTGTCACTTCAAGTCACATTTCACCAGAGGTGGACAGTAACACAGTTCATCTACTTGAGTACTGTACTTAAGTACATATTTACCAGTGTCTGTGCTTTACTTTAGTATTTTTTTTTTTTTTTAGAAAATTTTGACTTTGACTTCACTTAAAAGACAAATATTGTAGCTCTGACACCACTACATTTCTATGAAGTACTCTTATTTTGAAGCAGAGCTTTTAGTTAGTGGACTTGATCTTTTTTTATTTTGAAAATGTGATAGACCATACATTGTGTTCATCACAGTAAAAACCAATCACAGCCAGCTCCTCAGTCAGTCATGTTTGAACCTGCTGTCAGTGTCCTAATGATGGCGACGTTAGATAAAGACGAGGCAGAGGATTCTGATCTGAAGTCTGTGTTTGAAGGTTTAGAAACAAAGAAAGATTCATTTAGTTTGAAATGTTTGCTGTGTTTACCACGACCAGAATGCATCACTGAAGACTGATGAAAAAAGAAATATGAAACCAACAAAGGCTCCTTTTGCTGATTCAGTGTGTTTTCATGACCATTTGTATTGGCTTTGTATTATATTCTACAGTCTTTTTATTCTACAAGTTCTACAGTCAGTCAGTCAGTCAGTCAATATGTTTCAGGATTATCAGGTTCTGTAAATGCTGAACAATACAACAATATGTTGACATGAAAAGAATGTACTTTTGAAAAACAAGTACTGCAGTACTTTAACTCAAGTAAAAATCAACAACTACCACTTTCACTAGTATTGGAGTCATATCTGACCAGGAGGATCTATACTCTGACTCAATAATATTTATTAATGTAGCTTGAAAAAAAATAGAGTACTCAGGAAATGGAAACAAGACAGACAATCTTTGCTTCCTTACTGAATTAAGGATTCACAATGACCATACGCAAATGTGATATATATATATACATATATTGGATTTCCATATATGAAATATACATTTTTATTTTATAAGTACATTCAGTATATGTAAAATGATATATGAAACCTATTAGAAAATTGGAACAACTTCATATACTGACATATATATCTAGCCTATACAATATTTGCTGATATTGTAGACAGATGTTACATAAATATAACAATCCCACAGCCTGTCAGTATATGTTGATATTACTTACAGTAGGGTCCAAAAGTCTGAGACCACTTTCCCAGAATGTGAAGTTAGATATGTTTAAAATTAATGAGAAATGAATAAGAAAAAAGTATATAGATTTTTTTAACATGTATGTTGTAATTTTCCCTGCATTTCTTTAGTAGTAATTGTGATAAAGATACATTCTGAGTGGGACGGTTTACAGTTGAAAAACAAACTGAGACACAGAGACACAGTTTCTCTCTGATGTTAAACGTACAGTGTATGTGCCATTCCTGTACTGTAATAGAAAGCATGAATAAAGTCAGAGGCCTTGTGATATGAGGGTGATTGCTCTTTCTTTATGCCTGAAAATCGATTTAGCTTTATGGGAGCATAGTTTTCATTTCATGTTTATTAGCTGCTCGTGTCAGCTGAAGACAGATGATCCATTTCATTGTGTGATATAATGTCCTGTGAATACGAGGCTCAATACTTCATTGTTTCTGCTCCAACCTCTATTTAGTCTCACAAGAGATATTATGCATGATTTCTATTTAGTGAATAAACATGTTTTTCTGTTCTTCTGATGCAAGTTATAAAACTGCCTCACTGCTCTCTTGTCTTGATGATCAAGATATCATCATTTATCTGGCTTTGATGTAGTTTTTGATGTCTGTCTTCGTTTTATGGTGATTTATTAATGCTGATAGGAGTTTACAATAAATAAGTGTAATTTTGAGATTTTCTTGACATGCCCAGTTCTTTCTAAGATGCTCTTTTAAATACCAGCAGCTGCATTCATTTTACCCATTGTACTTTGTTTCTCTCTTATAGTCAGGAGCCTATTTTGATCATTGCAACCCTTTTTCAAATACAAATTAAATAAATGATAAGCTTAAGCAAAAGATGGCAACATGTATTGTTCAGCTAAGGCACAGATAGCGTTGTGCTGTTGCTCTGTCCTCATTAGCTTGGGTGCAGTTTTAGAGTTTTAACCTGGGTTGCCTGGAACAAATCACACACACTGTAAAAACGCACTGCTGTGTCCTCAGGCTGTGGTTCAAAGTGAGGCTGTGTTTGTGTACAGAACAACAGGTTCATGGAGTTCGGGACAACTCCAGGGGAAAGTGTTTGTAGTTTAATACTCCCCAGAGTTAGTATGCATGGTGTCAAGATTGGTTAATTTAAAGTTAATGTAAAATGTGTCGAAGCCAGCTCAAGTCATTTTAAAGGCATCAAGATGGGGTTACTATAGGTGACAAGAAGAGGAAGAGGAATATTAATAGCGCCATAAATTAGCTGCTGCACCACAAGTCCACTACATCCAAAGAGTACCTGTATTTTTTTAACTTGTCAGTAAAACAGGAGCCTGCTGCATGTGAATCCTTAAATAAACTGAAATTAATATATATATATATATATATATACATATAATTGACAACCATAGAAAAACACAGATATAAAAGATAAATGTCACCACTGAGTTGTAAGATCTTTTCATACTGCAGTTATATGTATGTTAATGGATTTAATCTATGAATAATACTGATAGACTGTAGTTCTATTTAGTTAGTATCAGTGGAGGGAAATTATTTTATAAACTCTTTGTATTAAATTAATTTTGACATTAAGTCAACGTAGCAAAGTAGTAGTAAATAATAAAATAAAACTAGTGGGTGTTCTCTGTTGCATAGACATTAAATTATAATAATAATATAATAATAACTTTATTTATATAGCACCTTTTAAAAACAGAGTTTACAAAGCGCTTTGACAATCAAATCAAAAGCAACGATGGTCAAACTCAGGACAGACAGAAGAGTTACAGAGGGAGTAATATTCATCAATATAGACAGGACAGTTATAAGGATCAGATACCATATAGACACACACACACACACACACACACACACACACACACACACACACACACACACACACACACACACACACACAAATACAAATAAAAACAGTAAAAGCAATAAAAGGATGACATCACATAAAAGCAAGTCTATAAAATTGAGTTTTAAGAAGTGTTTTAAAAGAAGTCCCTGACTCTGCCTCATCTCTTCGGGCAGGTCTTTCAAAGTCGAGGGGTCCTGATGGCAAAAGCACGATCACCTTTAGACCTTTAGGTCTTGACCCGAGGATCTAAGGCTGTGTACTGGCTCGTATGGGGTTAATAACTCTGTAACGTAGCTTGCGCCAGGCCCCAGGTGCCTTAAAAGTGATCAGTAAAATCTTAAAATCAATTCTAAAACAAACAGGGAGCTAATGAAGGGAGGCGAGAATCGGGGTGATGTGATGTTGTCTGTTTAAACCAGTGAGAAGCCTAGCTGCTGGATTCTGAACTAGTTGGAGGCGGGAGAGTGACTTTTGATTTATGCCAGAGAGGAGGGAGTTACAGTCTAGTCCAGTCTTGAGAAAATAAAAAGATGAAATGAAAAAAAACACTAAAGAAAAGTAATAAAAGGACAGCATCACATAAAAGCAAGTCTATTAAAAATAGTTTTAAGAAGTGATTTAAAAGAAGTTACAGATTCTGCTAGCCTTATCTCTTCAGGCAGGCAGGCATTAAAGTGAGACAATACAACTGTTACCAAACACAAGCCACTGTGGCCCCAAGTGACAATTTCAGGATGACTGTAAATGCTCAAGTATAATGTAACTGCTACAGTAGGAGTCATGAAGTCAAGAAAAATTAGCAGTTTAGCAGTTCTTTTGTGTTTGTTTTATAGCAAAATATCTAGATAACTATGATATGGATTGCCATAAAACTTTAGAGACTTCTGACACTGAAATGACCGCAGTTATTATGAAAGAAGTAAAACAGAAAAAAACAGCAGCAAGAGTCCAATTTTAAACTTTTAAATCGCTAATTCATTAAGCTAGGATAAATGCATGATTTCATTGACATCACAGATGTTATCCACACACAATCACTCTGATTTATCTCTTCACGTCATAAAAGTGAGCATTCAGCCAGGCCTGCGGGGTGAACGCTTTAATATGTGCGGTCACACTTACTGACCATTTCTGTCTGCTCTGCTCCTGCCCATGATAAGACTTTTCATCTTGTAGTGAAATTCAGACTGAACGGAAGGTGCAATGAATGAAGCATTTATTTGAGAGATACTGTATGTAGATTGTTTTCCCACTGAAAGCTTCTGTAAAAGGGTTTGACATGCAACAGTCTTCTTGTCATGGCTCTGTCTCTGGCTTCAGCTATGTCCTTGTCTGTCTGTCTCTGGCCTCATTGAGACAAGAACAAGTGAGTTTACTATCAAATAGCCAACACAGTTGTCAATACCAGTGGTACAAAACATATCCAGCACATCTCATGTACTGTTACATGATGCAGCAGCCTTCTCCTTGGTTCAGTTCATGTGATGTACTTACCAGTAACTCATGACCACCACAGGCAAATATCTGGCAAATACCATGTTGTCACATGATGAATGCACCATCATGGAAGAGACCAGCACAAAATGGACTGTGGGAAGCCGGGGGCTGTGAAGTGTTTTTACTGCAGTCTCGAAATGTTGATTTTTAAATGGTGCTCTGGAGCCCTCAATGCTGAACACATGGATATATTGGCCTCCCAAACTCATCAGGCTAAAATTGTCACGTTGCCAGTTTTTGGCATTTTTTTCTAATAGAGTCCACCTGTCCCACAGTAAGGATGAAAAATAATCTGAATATGAAGTGCAAGACACACTGATACAATAAATTATAAACCACCCAATGGTATGTAAAATAAGTAAAATGAGCTTTATTGCAGCTGACTACAGTATTTCAATGCTGCTCACATGTTGATGGACGTCATGGTTTGTGTGATCCCATCGCCAGACTCCAGTTAAATTCTTATGACCTGGTCCTCACAGCGGCTTGGTATACTACACTGGTGGGGGATGGATAAGCAGATTGTATCATGTTTGAGTCAGTTTCCTGGAACCATTCATTTAAGTCAATGGAGTCTGACCAGAGTGTGCTTTAGTTTATTCATTACTCATGTTTGCAACAGCATTTTGAGAGTCATTCTGGTTCTCCTGCTTCTCTAGATTTGCCTAATAAACAGCACCTTCTGCAAGTCAGCCTGAGAGCCTCTGCAGTCAATTTTGGTGATTACCACCATTTAAATAAGCTATACCCGACTACAATCTCAAAGGATGTATCCAGCATCTTGTGGAATCCATAACACAAGAACAAGTGGGTGTTTAGAGAGCAAATGGAGGAACTAACCAGTGTTAATATGGTGTTCCTAAAGAAGTGCTCACAGTTTACAGAGCATCATGTTCCATATACGGCTAGTGTTAAAACTATCACTAAAACTAGATGGTTCGTATAAACATTTAATGCTCGCTCCATCTGTGTGCACCAACACTGAGCTCTGTGTTAATGCTGCTACTGTGGAAACATCTGTGCCGAGCTTGTTTGGATATGATCCAGAGCATCACAAGAGAGGGGCCACGCCACCAAACTAAAAAGTGTACATTGTTGCAATAAAGTGTTAAAACCTCAAAGTGAGCGTCCTAACATCTCTATAATAGTAGTATTGTGACTTTATTTAGAGAGGATTGATTTGCTTTGTGGCAATGTTTCCTGACACCCCACCAAGTAAAACCACAGCAAATGCCAGTTCCTGTCCAGCCTCCCGCATCCTTATCTCACCAGTAAGCTTTTGATTGATTGGCCAACATCTCTCTTATTTGTCTGTAAGATATCAATGAAGCCTTTAATAACTGCTAGTTTAAAATTGACAGTTACATGCTCTATATTAAAGGACTTCCTAATTTCATGCTCAGTTTCACGCAAAGAAAAACAAGAGTAGGCCAAAAAAGCTTGTCTTTACTTCAAATAGCCTAACACCAAAAGACCAAATTTCAATTTCCAAAAGGAATTATATCATAAATCAGAATGCTATGAAAAACAGAGTCAGCAGTAAATTGGTATAAGACTTGCCAAGATAGGATTGTTCCCCTGGGATCTCGGTGCACATTGACTGGCCGGTCGTCTCAGGAGCTGCAAGCTTTTGAAATGACCTCCAGTCTTAGGTGGGCCCTCAGACCTCCAAAAATATCAGTTGGATAAACTTTCAACACATTTGAAATCTAAATGGTCTAAATGGTGTGAGATCTTCTGTTGTGTTCTCGAGTGTTGTTTGTTCATGTTCCTGCCTTTTTTTTCCCCAGTCCTCATTCTGATTCTCAGTTGTTATTAAAGTACCTTAAATCCTGCTACCTGCCTTTATGTACACCTATATTTTGGTCCAGAAATCACTGATCTGTGAAATTCATGGCCTTAAAATGGCTTGGAAGTAACTCTACACCTGTGCCTCATTTAATATTCACGGACGCAAACACACAAACCTCTGCTATTGTTCTGTTGTGCTAGCTACTGCATACTTCACAAGTGGTAATGTGTGGCGTAATTCAGGCATACTGTACATGTACGAACTGGAACTGGACTCTGAAGACAAAGAAGAGTGAATTGCACAGGGTTGCCTACGAGTGAATGTATCAGAATGATGTTGTATTTTATATATCCCCATCTACAAACTTAATATGTAACATAATAGATAACATGAGCCTTTGGATTGACTACGTTAGCAAACAGTTAATAATGTGTTGCTGATGAAGATGAAGATAAACCTTGGTCCTGATCTGGCTTAGGCCCTGTCCAGACCTGGTATTTCCATCCGTCTTGAGTGATCAGATCACAAGTGGTCAGCTCTAAGTTCAGGTGTGAGCACACCCAAGACGCATTGAGGATGCATTTGAGATCTGATCAGTCAGACCACATTCAGAGGTGGTCTGGACCACATGTGTCCACATTCTTTCAGCAGTGTGAACATGAATGTGTCCTGGGCCACACTGAAGGACCGACTACTCTACTGACGTCCTCTGTCTCAGTGTGATTAGTCCAACACAGTTTATAAGGAACTGAAAATATTTTACTGTTTCAAATGGATAAAACCTGATTTCATTGTAGAGCTGTGAGCAGAGCATTGATTTGCTCAAACCCTCGGTGTCCTGCTCTCTCTCTCTCTCTCTCTGTCTCTCTCTCTCTCTCTCTCTCTCTCTCACTCACTCACATACACACAAGCACATTAACAACAGACCTTTCTGTCGATTGGCTAAAAACAACACATACCAGGAAAGTGAGATCCAATCACAAGTGGTCAGTAGAGACACATTTTAAATCCAAGTGTGAACTGACAAAGAGCTGACCACTTATGATCGGATCACTGAAGACACATTAATACCAGGTCTGAACAGGGCCTGCGTTACCTTAGCTAACTTGCAAAATAATAATAATTAGCTACACGTGGTTTCTTCTCGTGCTACAGCAAAACCAAGGGTATGTGAGTTATACAGAGGCGTAACGATATGGAAAGCCCACCCAGCAAGTTGACAGGATTGGTTCCCTGTGATGTATGAAACCCTGGCTGTCTGAATCCATTATTTTAAAACTGTCATTGGTTCACTGCAGTTGGTGGAAATACTCAGTCATGGTGTTAACTGATTATTACACTCATGATATGTCTTGTATCATATAAAAATATCATATGGATGTTAACGAGGTTAAATTAGAGGGAATCTTTAATACTACAAGGAACCCATAAGGAACCTTCCACTAAAGAAAGAGTTTCATTAACTGGTGATGGTTCTTTGTGCAACCACTACGCCTTTTGGAGACCCAGTTAAACACCATTATTTTTCTGAGAGTGGGCTTGAAAGATACCATTGTTTTCACAATGCCTTAATCTATGCTTTGAAGCTGAGCAAGGGCAACAGCATGACAAAGATGCGAAACAATTAGTATCTGGAAACGACTGAGCATGTGGCAAAGTGTATTACATTGCATGAGTGATTCCAGACATTTCTGTGGACAGTTTGATGCATCTTATTTCCCTATTACAAAAGCTTGTCACCACTGAAATCCAGTATAATTAAAGTAAATTAAAGATGTTCTCAGCCACTGAAGAAGCATAAGTAGAAACTTTTCTACTTGAAGGTGGTATAGTTTTGGTACTCAACAAAAAATCCTTTTCTTATGTCAACTACCCCTTTAATGTGCCTTCAGTTTATGAATCTTCTACATCTTCTACTTGCAGTAATCATGAAACAATATTGTTCTGAGTAGAAGAGAGGCATAAAGGCATTTCAAGGTCAAAAGGAAATAAAGAAAAAAAAGTGCAATATGAGACTGAGCTTTTCATTATCAGTACAATGCAACATATGGCAGAAGTTCTAACATTCACATTGTTGCTGTGATACAAAAAAAGAAAAGATTAAGTTTGATGACTCACTAACTGAAACTGAAAAGCCTTAGGGAAAAAAATGAAAGCATCTCCTTCAGTATTAAATCATTGAATTGCTGTAGGTTCTTAGTTTAGTCGATGGATCCTTGGAGCTTAATAGTTTAAAAAAGAGATTAGTGTGAGACTGGCTGCAGACGTACTCACATATCCTGGGTCTAACAGCCACTCTGTTAGGGTATCTGCTTTTCCTCTCTTTTTCCCCCTTGTGTTTCTTGTTTGTCTTTGTTGGTGTGTGTCTGCTCAGTGAGGTATTCCAGCTCCTTCCCGCCATTCCACATGCACTTGTTCCTGATCATTTCATCAACTCACTCTGTAGTATATAAATAGTCTTCACCATACACTGTAAATACAGATGGACGTAGCCTCTGTGACGTCACCCAAAGGTTTCTGAAGAGCAGTTTTGAAGCGCAGAGTGAGCTGCTCCACCATTGCCATCTTGGCAGTACCTGCCCCCATCTAACTCATGGTTAATCCAAAAATGGAAAAAGAGGTGGGGCTAATGTGGATCTGAGACTTTGGTGCAGGCCGGTTTGTAACGAGCATGCACTCACCCACCGGTCACTCAGAGCAATATGCCCTCAATTATCAGAACTTTAAGCCTTAATAAAACGTAAAGGGAGAAATTATATAAAAATTCAACCCCCATACAGTTGTCATGAAGGAGGAAATCAGCTAAAGAGACCAAACCCATTTTTTGTACCAGGCTGTAAATATGTTTATTTATGCTGTAAAATTGGACATTTTAACATGGGAGTCTAAGGGGATTGACTCACTGTTGGAGCCCGACTCTAGTGGTCATTAGAGGAACTGCAGCTTTTGGTTCTTCAGTGTTGGCCTAATTTTCCAGCCTCGGACATTGCAACTTGGTCATCATTCCACTCTTTGTCTGTTAACCCATGTGGTACACTACTTCAGCCAATATTTTCCTTGAGAGGTTTTGTCTTGTTTTCGGTACCTTGCTAATTCCTGTTTACCTGTGCCACAGGTTTACTCTTGTCATGTCCTGTAACCTGTCTAGCCCTGCTCACCGTTTCAAGTGTAAACGCCAGCTCAAGAACCTGTACACAGCCTGCCTGGCCTCAACCATTGTTCCTTGTCCTGTCACCAATCTTGCTGCCTGCCTCATTCTCAAACATTGATTCTGCAATACTCAGATTGTGGCATTCAAACCATTGCTGTGTCTCGATTAGTCAGTTCACACTGACAAGTACGATAACATGCAGTGCACCACAAGTACCTAAATGGTTCACTCAAAACACTCAAAACATTGAGTATAAAATGAGTGGACACTTCTCACCCTCAACGGTTGGCATCTTGGCTATGTAGCAGAAGGGGAGGGACCACCAAGATGTTTTCAAGTTGTGAAAACAGAGGAAAGAGGACACATCAACGCTGCAGATGGCGGGCCTAATTTCCATGTTGCATGACACTGGGGGCACACACAGGAAAGTAAAACGTTCAATTTCAAGCCAAGCAGCAGGTAGGCGACAATTGCAGTCACCTGTTGCGATCACCAATTCCGGTGGGTACACAACGGCAGTGTATGATAGTCTGTTGAAATTCATGCACTACACCAGTGCTATACTGTGTAGACAGTGTACTACATGTGAGTGTACTGACTTGAGACCAAGCACACCATTGATTGATAGTTAGAGGCCCAAGTGTGCCAAGAAAAGATTCCACACACCGTTACACCACCAGCCTGTACTGTTGAGACAAGGCAGGTTGGGTCCACGGATTCATGCTGTTCTGGCCCTAGATGTGTTTCTGGCTTTGGTGAAACTGTGTCCACTGCAGATTTCTGTTCTTGGCTCAGAATGAAACCCAATGTGCTCTTCTGCTGTTGTAGCCCATCCAACACATGCTTTTCTGCTCACCACAGTTGTAAAGAGTGGTTATCTGAGTTACCACAGCCTGTCTTTTAGCTCGACCCAGTTCAGCCATTCTCCTTGGACCTCTCTCATCAACAAAGCATTCCTATCCACACAGCTGAGTGTCTCTCTCGTGAACTCTGGTGTGCATGGAAGTCCTAGGAAATCAGTAGCTTCAGAAATACTCAAACCAGCTTCATCCGCTGCTATATACTGGTTGTGAATGAAAATGAATGAGAAAGGAAAATGAGGGTGCAGCTTTTTCAATAGATAAGAATACTGCTATTCAACAGAACTTTCTTGAAGTGCTGAGGATGTCGAAGGTTGCAGACTAACTAACTCTAAGGGAATAACATCCTGCCATAAAAGACATTATGAGTGTGAACAGTAATATGTTTTATGCCTGAAGTTTGAGTCACATTACATTTGAGTATCTTCATGGAGGAAATAAGGCTGCATATTCTGACTTAAGCCGGCCTCAGGCTCTGACGGCAAAGCTTTTTAAAGATCTGTAAGTTACTGCAGGGCTTTGCTTTGGGGAATACAATGTGTGGAGGGACTGTGTTTAATCAGAAGACAGAGGACATTTTCATCTCTATAATGTTTGCCTTGTGTCAAACACAGACCCTGACTATCATGTTCAAAGCAAATATAGCTAGTACAAAGAGTGCTGATATTTAAGGAAATGAGAAGGAAACAAGGATAAAAAAACAGTTTACTGAGCTTCTGAAGGAACTCAGTGCTCCGGGCGGGCACAGAACAAACAAGCAAAAAAGAAAAGAAAAATGAGACAAGATGTTTTGCGCAAGTATTTGTGCAGACTTGTGCCACTTGCAGGTTGCAAATCGCAGTGAATCGAAGTGTAGAAAACTGTATTCTTACATACACTGTCTGGAGCCATGGAAGTACCAAAAACTGCAGTTCCTCTAATGACCACTAGAGTCTGGCTCCAAAAGTGAGTGGCTCTTCATTGACTCCCACATTAAAATGTCCAACTTTACAGCAGAAATAGACAGGCTGTTTACAGCCTATTTTTATATAACTCACCTGTTTACATTTTATTGAGGCTTAAAGTTCTGCATAATTGAAGGCGAGGTGCTTTCAGCAACAGGTGGGCGAGCATATGCTTGCCACAAACCGGCATCATGCACCCAAGTCTTGGTTCCACACACGCCCCACCTCTTTGTCCATTTTTGGATTAGCCGGGAGTTCTTCGGAGTCAGACACTGCCAAGATGGCGACGACAGAGCAGCTCACTCTGAGCTTCAAAACCGTTCTTCAGAAACCTGTGGGTAATGTCATGGAGGTTTCGTCCATCTTTATTTACAGTCTATGGTTGTACCTTCAAGATGTGCAAGGCCAAAACAGCAAACAATATGCAATCTAACTTGGAAGGTAAGTAACATACCTTAACAAAATCAAAGAAACCAAATTACAACAACAAGCCCCTAACTAAAATAAACAGGAGAAAGCAGATCACCGTTACCTCCAGTGAGCTGGGGAACCAATCACAGTGTGACTAGGCTTCTGTGCTTTCACCCATGCTTTTGGAAACATGATTCTCTCTTCCTGTGGAGCCAACTGCAAATAGCCTTGTGTAGCTTAATCGTGGGTGTCATCTCTCACTGAAATATGTTTCATGGTAGCCAGAGTTGACAGTTATCAAAATGTTTTGCAATGCAAGGATGTGTGTCGCATAAAAATTCACCCCTAAACTGTTATTTCACAGGTTTGCTGCAAGCTTCTTTATTTCACAGCAGTGAAAATGTTCATATATAAGCTATTGTTGATTGTTTGTAAATTGGAAACCTGTCTATATGAAGTATGGATCCAATGCTAGTTTTGACAATGAATACATTGAAAATGAAATGTATATACACGTGATAAATTACAGCCTCATATTTATGAGCCAGCAAAGGCATCCTTGAAACCGGGAACATGCAACATTCTTTCAATCATTCTCTCCATACAATTCAAATAAAAGTCTAGTGGCTGAAGATAATAAAGTATATACTGATGCTGAGTGCTCAGTACACATCTGAACCCAGAGGTCATTGAAATTCATTTATTCTATCTTTTATCTATAAAGTTGACTTTGCCTATTTGAACTTGCATATAGTGCAACCAAGAAGTATTCATATGTAGATAAATGGGAACTTGGGGCCAATATTGAAACTGAGTAATTTTCTGTTATTTAACACAATACCACTACACATCTTACAGGCAGGCTGTCTGGCATGATGTTGTATGGCATTCTGGGAAAAAGAATATCCACATATTGAAAATAAGCCTGAGATAATATGACAGAATGTGACAGAATTATTTCATATATTACTATCACATATATACATCCTCTGGATGTAGGGAAGTTATAAGTTTATAACATATATGAAATACCTTACCTAAAATTTGTATATATACGTATATTAAAAATATCTATATGATGAATTTTTATATGGTTTAACATGTTTCGACCACATATGATAATGACATATGTATTTGATTTATATATGCAATTTTAATAAAACAACATACCTATAAAATTTCAAAATATTCTTATATGTATTTCTTATAATTTTCTCATTAATTTTAAAAGTTTGTATCTTCCCACTTTAGGAGAGTGGTCTAATATTGGCCCACTGTATATAATATCAACATATATTGACAGGCATATAGTATTATATATATATATCCAGATGGATATATATTTATGTAACATATGGTCTACAATATAAGCATACATACATAGAAATACATATTTGTATGGGCTAGACATATATGTCACTATATGACATTGTTCCCAATTTTTAATAGGTTTCATATATAAGTTTTACATATACATTTTTTGTTTTATATCTACATATATTTACATATATATATGGAAATTTCAATATATTGCATCTGCGTCTGGGTATATGAATGCACTTCAAAGCAGTTAGACTTCATGATTTTTCTGCTGCTTCAACTAGAGAACAAAGTACTGATAAAAATGTTTGGGGAAAAAAAGAAACAAATAACTATCTGAATGAATGTAACATCTCTGTTTTCATTTCATACTCACCTGTCCTGTCATTCCTTCCCTTGTGTGTCTCCCGCCCTTTGATCATTCACACCGGATCCCAGTCAACTCACCTGGCCCTGGGGTTTCCTGTCAGTCCACCCTGAACATATACTCCCACTGTTTCCTTTGATCCCTGCCAGATTGTCTTTGTTCTACCTCATGTGTTCATCACTTTCCAGTATTCTACTCATGTTAGATCTCATAATTTGTGATTTAGTCTTGCTTTTTGGTTTTGGGATTGTTTTCATGTTATGACTGCATGACTACCTGTGTATAAGCACCTGGATTTTCAGTAAAGACACTGTCTTTTTGGACTCTTCATCGCTGAGTTTCTCTCTCTATCTGAGTCTCTGTCAGATCCAGAGAAGTTACAGTAAAATGTCTGTAGTCCTACAGGAATGATGACTATTTTTCCAGTGAGCTGACTGGTTAGTAGGCAGGCTGATTGCACATCTTTAACATGACGAGAAATTAAAAAAAAAAAAAAAAAACAACAGTGACATGTTAAGGTAGCAGACCATGTCCACAGCCATGTTTTGAGTCGAACAGAATATATTGTAGCTGACTGTTCTTCAAGTCCAATGAGTGACATTCAGATGCGTATAGATGATGCTGATTTGTTGTATCCCTGACAGGATCCTTGAGGGGCTGATTCACTGTTTCAGTAGCCTCTACATTATTATTCCATCACTGCGAAGGGGCAGGGACAGGCAGCAACATTTTCAACATGCTGTAGAGTCTCCTCTGATTGAGAAAAAAAAATATAAAGGGAGATTGTCCCACCAATGTTAATTATCTCCCAATAAATTTCAGTGTACAGAACTTTTTCAGACAGACGTTATCAAGTACAGAGCTACTTTATTTTGGTCTTTTGCTTACAAAAGACCTCCTCTCCTCTTTAGCTTTGGCAGCAGAAACAGATTTTTACAGACAGTTATGGTCTATATTGCTTATAATTGTTCATATTAGTCCATTTTTTTGACATAGGTATATATAAATACACAGTCAGCGTCTTTCCTATATTTACATTGCAGGCAACTTGTTGAAAATGCTTATATACAGCATTAGAAAGGCAGGATTAACGTAGGTTTAGTCACAACAAATGTGCCACCCCTCCAAAACAAAGGGGCTGTCAACCAAATGGTTTATTAACATAAAAGATTTTATTAGTTATTAGCCATTGTTACATTAAATGTAAGTTACTAATTTACAATTAATGAATAATACCATATATTTAATCACACTATCATTTTAAAACCTCACTTGTTTCCTCATCAGCCTGCTGCTGTGTTTCCAGCAGACAAAATAATTCATTAATGGCGACATTTTCATGGGATTTCTCAACAAAAATTCAACTCAAAGTTTTTAATATATCCACCCATTTTGTGTTTACTCCTGCTAGCAACCTGAATGCTAGCCTACAGAAGACAAAAGCCATGCTTAGCTTGCTAGTTAACACTAGCTAACGGTTAAATAACATCAGTTGACATTTTTCCACAGTGGAAAGGCTGCTGACGTTGGTACAAGTGTGATATTCTCACATGACATGAGCCTCCAGATCAGCCAATCAAATGCTAGCATGACTAAATCAGTTGTCTTAGAGACATTGCCTCTTGGGAAACACATTGGAATGATTTATTCTGGTAAGTTTATTCGGATAATTCTGTCCTCCTAAAATATTGATAGGGACATGTCCCTGCCATTCATATGCAAACCTACACCCTTGTGTGATTCCCACTTATCCATTTTTTCAAATGTGGTCATTGTATTGATTGTATTGTCTCATACTATGATCTTGAAGGAACATGAAAACTATTTTATGCCCCTACAATAGCCATTTCCCCATGTGGATAAACTGTTTTATCTTGTCTCATATTAATACTCAGTCATTATAGCATGTGATTGCATTGTAATTCGTAAGTATTATTAAGTAAAAAATTAAAAAAAAAAATGTATTTCAGTTTAAACTTTCAATTCCTGGTTTCACATATAAGTCCCTCTAAACTTATGTTGTTGGAAAGCAACGTCGGCAGTACTGCAGTAGTGAAACCAGAACCAGAACTGACAGAGAGAAGAGAGATCTGTGTTGCTAGATCTCGTGAGAGAGTCTGAATAAAGTTAATTTTCTCCTGATCTGTCGGTCTGAAAAATAACATTTTGATGTCAGAATGTTCTGAAGATCTGTGGCTTTAGAAAAATGGATTCACTATGAACCGTCTCCTTTCTCAACTGTCTGTGGTCTGGCCTCTCGGGTTGAAGCGCAAGCTTATTGTCAAGGTGTTCCACTTAGTGCTCCCCCGAGAGGCCTGCAGCACTTCCGTTGTGTTGTTTGAATATGCAACACTTTTTCTGTTGCATTTGTTTTCAGGGTTTGTGTGTTTTTGTTGTTGCATTGTTTCTGTATTTGCAGCATGTTTGCTTTTAATGTCTTTGTCTTGGCTTCCTTCAGCACGTTTTGTCCTTTGCAGCACTTTGCCATTGTTGTATTTGTTTTGTATTTTCGTATGTGTTTTTGAATCTGCATCCTATAAGAATATGCAGCTTGTTTCATCTATTGGAAATGTTTTGGGCCGTTGCGGCGCGTTTGCTCTTGGTGGTCATTATTTAACCATTCTGACAACAAATGAAGACTTTACACACTAACTATGGTCATGGCACATTGGCAGACTGTAGAGCGTCTTACAAGGTGTGGAAGTGGATAATTTTTTTCATAGCTGAGGAAAAACAAACCTTATAATAAAAAATGTCCTTGCGGGTTATTGGAGGAGAGAAAAACAGAGGAGAGGACCGCAGGTTTGTAGCTAAGCTAACAAAAACAAGAGAATGTTACCATAGCATTTCAAATTACGCACCCAACCAAATAAAGCCCTTTGGACGTGGAACGGACAAATATGATACAGAGCAAACAACGACAAAACAAATTGTCACTACATTTACTGCAGAGGATGACGTGTCCTATAACCAGCACACCAGCTGCAGACGGCGATACTCACTCTCCTGCTACTACAGCTAACATCAGACCAACAGCATATCTTGGCGAACTAGAATGTGAGGCAAATATCTGTGGACAAGTAAGTGAACTTAACTGGACAGGGGTAGACTGAAAATAATTCAGGCCAGGATTTTGAGTCCATCAAACCATCAAACCGCTAATTTTGTAGGATATTTTGTTGATATAACGGGAACAAAACTAACTGTAAATTTGGCCTCTATCTTCAACTGGGGGGAAAGTTCTCCAGATTATAAAATACAAAAATTTGTGACTAACCAACAAATATGCAGTTCAACAAGGTAGCCATCATACAAGAAGTCCATCAACTCTTTCCTCATTATCACTGGTCAAGTTGACTGTTCATGGCACAAGCTAAAACGACACTCAGGCCACCAGAAAATGTCCTGGTGTTCCTGACGGGCTGTCCACCACTGTTACAGGGTGCACAAATGTGACTCCGCTAGCTGCTCACTAACTCACCAGTTGTGATTAGCCAATAGAAACAATGTTGTCAAAAAGAAACAGAGCAACCTCGGCATTCCTCTTCATGCCTTTCAACTCTCTGAGGTCTCTCTACAATAGTCAGTCATTGGAACTACTAGGACAAATCCCAGACCATCAAAACATCTCTAAATGTTTTTACCTGCCCCGTCAGTCTCCTTGCCCTTCTCAGTGTGCCTATCATTCGGGGTGTGGGGCCAGTCCCAGGGGATAAGTCCAGGCCTGAATGTCTTTCCTAGTCTGACCTTATCACTGTTGGAAAGCCTTGCCAGTGTTAACACGGCTCTTCACCCTTCCTGTTCCTATCACTTCTTTTTTAATTTTTGTTTTTTTAACCTTTTCCTCTTTGTAACTCGGCCATCTTCTCCTTCTTATCTTCAGTAATGTGCTGCTAGGTTGCTGTTCTACTGCAGGATATCAGAAGGAAAGAGCTGTGTGTATGTATTCATACTGAATTAGTAACAACTATAGCATAGTACATAGGGGTCTTTTCTTCTATGTATGAAATGTGAAACCTTGTAAATGCTACTTGGAAGTTGTGTGTTGTTGTGCTTACTATTTGTTATTGTGCAGCAGTGAGATGGTGGTGGTTTATGTAAGAGTTTGCTCTTGCACGTCCAGTTTTGCTATTTGTTGTTCTGTTGCTGCTGACGTGTAGCTACTCCCCCGTGGTGGTTCATTCACAGATGCACCTCATCAAGCAATCCTGTTCCAACCTCAGCAGTTTATATATTTATATTGTCTGACTTACCACTGTTTTTTTACACTGATGATACCTACAGCTGAAACATGTTTGTTGTTCGCCCCCATTTTAAATATTAAGACTATTCAAGTGTGAGTGCTGGAATCTGCTTTACCTTGCAGCACAGCACATGTGTATCCGTACAAATTCCCACTTGAACCAATGCATTCATATAGATTTGTTAAGTCTAAACCTCACACACACACACACATATTCACCAGAAGTTGTATTAAAATATTAGACAGTATTCTACATACTGCAGGTGGTAGAGTTCTGCAGCAGGTCCTCCCCACAGACAGAATCTTCTCAACACGGAGAAAGCTCTGCGTGTTTGGCTGCTGCTTCCTTCATCCTACTGTGAGGGAGATGGCTAAAAATTGCTGGCAGTAGCTGCATGTCGTGTCTGTACTGTCAGATTTGAAGGGGAGGTTCCTCTCTCTCTCTCTCTTGCGCTCTCTCTCTCTCTCTCTCTCTCTCGCTCTCTCTTTCTCTCTCTCTCGCTCTCTCTCTCACAGCTCAGTATCTCTGCTCTCTCTCACGATGCATGAATCCACAGGTCTGACGATCCACACAGGCATCATCTTATCCATCTGAGACACTTGAAGGGAAGGATTTGAGTCAGAGCTCCTGCGAGAGGTGAGTCATTTTTTATCTCTGTCTCTCATAATGGATTCAGAAGACATCTTTGCATTTTTGCAATATTTTCTTGTCAAAACTGTGACTTACAGTTACAGACTATGTAATAGCTGATATTACATAGATAAAAAAATAGAGACCTCAAGGTGTGTGTGTGATTTTATAGTGACATTGTGATACTTTATTATTTTTGTCTATATAAGATGGAAAGTATTTGTTTGCCTCTGATTCAAAGTGAAGACTTTGTGGTGAATTTATGGGATTTTTCAGGGTTGTATGTTTTGTTGGGGATCTCTTGATGACCTCAATAATATGGCAAGATCCACTACCAATCGCTGCATATGAACCCACAAATCATTAAAAAATATTATTATTATTATTGTTATTGTTATTGTTATTGTTTTTATTATTATACAATTAGAAATTCCCAAATGATCCAACAGGGGATAAATCAAACATTTTAGGCAGCCACCTGTATTTTGCTTTTCTGAAACTCTGCATCATCACAAACACTGTCCACACACTGTTCACCTTATGTATAAAACTGTTTTATACCTTTTGTTTTAATGGACTCAAAGCTACAGAGATAGAGCTTCAATCATATAGAACCTCCCTGTCAGCTGCTCTGTGACTTCCTATGGAAACGCAAACATACTGTAGAGCGGTCCAGATGCTGCTTAGTTCCATGGCATCTTGCCAGATGTGTTTGCCTTAGCTCAAGTTACTATAGACCTGCATTAAGCCAGAATAACACTCCACTCACCCAGTGCATGACCAAGAAATACTGTAGGGTAGCTGTGTTTCAGCACAGAGCTGCTTGTTGGCTGGGGGCCGTTAAAACATGGTTTATGTCAGCACACTGTGGGGCACAAAAACTAAGCAAATGAACACCCAGTAAAAGCTGAGACACCACAGCTTTATTAGAACTGAGAAGACTTAATAGATGCCACCCCCATTGTGAAGGAAATGCTCTGCTTTTTCAGTCTGTTGATGCTGTAATAATTGTCACCACACACAGAGTAGTCAACACTGTGGCAGAGCAGAAGCAGTGTGAGCATCACTCGATGTGAGACGAGGAGCTGTCTTTTCACTGACTGACCCGAATCTGGGCTCTTAATAAATACATCTCCTGCTGGGGAAACAAAAACTCTCCCCCACACACAGGTTCATTTTAGTTACATTATTTGGTTTGTTATGACATGTGCATCTCTTCTGTGTGCTTGTCCTCACATTCATATTGTCCTCCTTTAGTCCAAAGTGAATTCATTTTTTTAATATTTTTTGGGAAATTTAGACATAATTCTTTACTAGATTTACTATTTTTATTTTTATCTTATTTTGGAAATTTGATTGCCAGAGAGTCTGCATTGAACGAGGAGCCTATATGAAATTTTTCCTATATAACACCTCAGTGTGTTTAAGCAGCACTATGTCCAGCAGCCCGTCTTGAGAATGATGTTGATCATGTTCACAATTTGACTGAGATACCCATACTGAACTGAAATGTAAGAACTGTAGTTTCTATCTGTATATAGTTTGTATATGTATATTAATATATATATATATATATATATATATATATATATGTGTGTGTGTGTGCTTGCGTGTGATTAGATTAGATTAGATTAACTTTATTAATCCCACAACTGGGAAATTCATTTACCACAGCAGAAAAATAAACATCTATAGAGCGTGTGTGCGTGTGTTTGTGTGTCTATATATGAGTACAAAGTCAGATTGTGAGCGTGATGACATGACAAAAAAATGAATCCACTTTGGACTAGCGGAGGACAACATGGATATACACACAGTACATATACATATATCAATACATAGATGTACGAAGTCATGACAATAGCAATGGCTGGTAATGAGGATTATTGTCAGCTATCTTGGTACCTAATTTAAATAATCCTTTAAGTCATTCTCTTGGTAGCAGCCACCAACAATAATTAGCATTAGGCTGACAGAAGCCTCAAGTATTCAGTAAATTCTTGATTCTGGAATGATGATGATAGAATGATCTGGGAGAAGAAGACAATACCATTTGACACTATGTTTGTGATAGTGTCACCATGGCAACCTTTGAAAAAGTGCTCCTGACCATCGTGTTTTGCTATTATCCATGTCATTGTCATTGGAGTCAGTCACATCACGGGACTGGCCGCAGATTTTTTTTTTTTCTCAGCCTCATCTTGTGCTGGATCGGCCTCCAGTCGTGCTGTCCACGCACATCAGAGCAGGAGGACGCTCAGCAGGAGCCGCTCTCTGCTTCACTGTCAGCCGTTCAGCTCTGACAGATGACTGGCATTCAGCATGACTGTCCTTTTTTTGTCCTTTTGTGCATATTGGGCGATAAAATGTCACAATTAAATGAAAATGTAAATGTAAATGTGGTAAAACAAAAGACAAAAATAAATAATAGGATATCAACTAAAATACATCAATAACCGTTAGTTCAGTAAAAGTGTTCTTTTAAATGTGTTGTAAGATTTATTAATTAAGAAGCTTTATAATTGTCCTTAAACCTCCAGTCCACTCCATAATAGCCTTCTGTCTATCTTTCACTAGCTTTTTTCAACCTCGTAGGTTTTTCTATTCTTAGGGTATTGGTACATATTTTATCATTTACAGAGCAGAAGAACCTCCCATTATACCAACTTAAGACTATTCATGCAGAGTACTAGTAATCGTAAGCACATTTAAATACTGGAATTTAGTTACTCTTGCTCTGTTTAATACATCCCATTCAAGTGAATGGAAAAGTGGTCTCAGACTTTTGGATCCAACTGTATTTGTAATGATTCATTAATAAGTGAAACCAAGGTGCAAATGTCAGGGGTGCCAGCCCATAACGACATGGGCTCCCCTGAAAACATGTTCAAATTCTGGGGGTGTCTAAAAATATTAGGAATGTTATTTTGTAATGTATTTTTTTAGTTTTTTTGTATCTTTATCAACATGGATCATGTATAAAATTAAGCTATGCTAATGACAGCGATTTATCACTTTCAGGTAAGGGTTGCTATTCCCAATCACAGTATTATTGACTGGTAGCGCTGTAGGCTATTGTATTATATATATTGTATGTGATGGATGTTGAGGACTGGATTGCTTGTAGGCAGCCTGGCCTATTGTTGTTGGGAGCAGTGTTCATCCATATGTGTGTTGCGGCCTTGATGGGTAACTTTAACCATTGTTGATGAGGCTCTCTTGTTGGCAGCCTGGCATGCTTTGTTTCTGATTTATTTAACCTATCTGTGTGTAATTCGTGTCGATAAAATATAGAATGTAGTACATATATATATATGTATATATGTATATGTGACTATATGTAACTGTGTATACATCCTTTCAAATCATGTAAATTCTTTGAACTAGCGCTAATATAGAATTTCATTGAGCTGTAGCTGCCACCAATAAAGGCTTGGCTGCCATTTTTCCAGCAGTTTGTTGACGCTGTCCGAAATTACATCTCAGAATTATATCTCAGAGGTTGTTAGAACTCGTTTGCTCATGATGCTCAGGCTATATTATAACAAAATAGATGTATACAACGATTGGTCCTGAGTTTGCGTCTGTGTGTGTAACATCAGTGGAGCCACTGAGAGGGCTGCGTGGCGAGCTAGCTTACCAGAAAATACGTGCAGCTAAGCACATTCACGATCAGCCTTCTTTAAAATGACACTGTATAGTGCACATAATAACATAAAACATCATTTATATAGCCTACTGCATAATGCTATGGTATCACTGTAATGTCAAAGAAAGAGTAATAATGATAAAGTTAGTTTCAACTAACCTCTGTCCTAGAACTAAGAAAACTGG
Organism: Seriola dumerili; assembly: GCF_002260705.1. Taxonomy (NCBI): domain Eukaryota; kingdom Metazoa; phylum Chordata; class Actinopteri; order Carangiformes; family Carangidae; genus Seriola; species Seriola dumerili. The sequence continues at coordinate 984,506 of NW_019174446.1, read as the reverse complement.
AAATGTGGTGAAGAAACTAAACGTCAGGTGTGAATAGAAAATAGAACAAATAAAGAGCAATAAATGATCTTAAGTAATCTTATAAATAGATTGGTGGTAAAGGAAAAAATATTAAAAGCTTTTTGCCTATTCTACTAACTGATTGAAAAGTGGAGAGTTTTATATTTGTTTTTACACAATGATGTATTCAGTTATATTTTTTGAATCTTTTACTATTGTTACTATCTATTTTGCCAGTTTTGGGGCTCCACACTAGCACGTCTTCACATCGTGACAGAACAAGATCACTGAGAAGCAGCACTTACTGTAGGATAAGGAACAGTGGTTCATTTCCACCCTGATCACCGCACTGAAAGTCATATGATTATATTGATATTGACTGCATGAGTGGGTTAAACCAGGTAAAGTAGGCCACATTGATAACATAATATCATTATTCGATTTGTTTCATGGCATATTTTACCTGTGCAGTTTTGACGGTGCTGTATAACCTGGAACCAGCTTGTTTGTCCTGTTAATATACTGCAGTTATGTCACCTCCCCTCACAAACTGTGTTGTGTTATATGTGCAAACACCGCAGGCTTGCAGGTTGTTGTTTTGGTGTGATTAATATTTCCATGTGATTAGATTTAATTATATTTGTTGCACTCTGCATAATTGATGTTGTCCTACTCTCTGAGTGAATAATGTAGAAAGGTACACAAACACAAACTGTCACTTGAGAGAAGGCGTCAGCCGTGACCGGAGGCTTTATTTTATTTATTTCATTTCATTTATTTTTGGGTTGTCCATCTGTCCGTCTGTAACATTCTGGTTAATGCTGCGTCTCAGTAATGCCTTGAGGGAATTTCCTTCACATTTGGTACAAACATTCACCTGGACCAAAGATAGTCTTTAATAAAAGATGACGCATTACCAGCAGCGCCAATGGTAAGAAATGATATACACTTCCTGTCTCCTAAGTGGGCGTGGTTGTTATTGCTTGTTCATGTCAAAACATAGCAACAAAACAATACAACACTAGATACAGTTTGAATTTACGCCAGATTTTGCTGCTCATTTTATCTGCTCAACGCAGAGAATCATATCAGTCTAATAATATTATCCGTTGCCGCTTCAAAAACAGTTAAATAATAATAACAGTAATAGTATTATTACCCTAAGAAATACAAATTTTATTAAAGTTTTAACTTTTAATTCATGGTGTCACGTATAGGTCCGTCTAAACTTCTGTGGGTGGAAAGCGTCTGCAGCTCAACTGCAGCAGTGAAACCAGAACCAGAGCCGACAGAGAGGAGAGATATCTGTGCTGTGAGATCTCGCTGGAGTTGCTTGTTGGGACAGAAATATAGATATAGAATAAAGTTAATTTTCTCCCAATCATCATCTTAGTGTCAGAATGTTTGGAAGATCTGTGGCTTGTGAAAAATGTATCCAATATTTATTTCAGTGAGGTGAAAGAATCATAATCTGTGCTTGTGTTCACGTCTCCCATTGGAGTGAACACACTCAGACCTGCCGCTGGTCTCTGCTTGGACTCAAGGATGAACTGGTTATATATTGGTGTTCAAAGGTCAAGGTCACTGTGACAAAACACGTAACTCAAGAATTAATTCAGTAATTATGAGAAAATTGAACACAAATATCTAATAAGATAAAACGATGAAGTGATTCCATTTTATATCCAAACAGTCAAATGTCAAAACAAAGAGATCATGACCATATTTCTGCAACTTGACTGCTTGGTGGGGGCATACAGCCGTGATGGGGTACTTTTAGTTTTTATTCTGATTTTATTTCCCACATGAATATTGAAATAAACTTCAAACCTTAAATATATGCTCCAAATTTTAATAATCATTCATTTATTCTGTTTGAGCTGTTCCCCTCTGCATGTGTGGGTTGAGAGTGTTTATACTGTATTTTACATCCAAATAAGTTTTGCTTGGTCTTTATTGGGTCTCACAACAAAGGAACTAAAAACCGTGTTCTGCGACAGGGGTATAAGATCCCAGTCAACAACAGACCCTCTGAAAGTGGCTCGCAGAGCAGGTAAAATTCACAGGGGAGAGGTGGTTCTGACAGGCGCAGTGTGTTACCTCCAGCACACAATCAGTCACACAGTCACAGAAATTATAGTTTAATTTTAACACTAGAAAAGTGTGAATGGGAGGGGCGGGGAAAGGAGGGGGGGTTATGGCAGTTAGTTATTCTTGCAGTTATGACAGAATAATTTATGCAGTTCATTGGCTTACATTTTCACATCACAGCAAACACACATGCTCCCCATCTCTGACATGACATCTTCAAACTGTAACACAAGTCAGATCAGAGCAGCACAGGTGGCTACAACTGGCATATGGATCAAATGTGTAGATAAGTAAACCATAACCCTAAACCATTTAAGCAGATGAACGCTTTTGTTTCATTAGTCACATAATCTCCTACTAATACAAAAATGCCTTTTGATAGATTTTGAAGTAGGTCGAGGTTTCCTTTAAAACTAAAAGCCCTTTCTTATGCAGAGTGATGAAACATTTGAGACAAAGCATTCAGGAAATATGACCTTAGATGTTTGAATTGAAAGCCACTTTTAGAGAAAAGAAAATGCTTTGACATTCTGCTAGCATTCTCTGTTAAGTCATATGAAAGTAATATGTTTTCAAAATGTCACTGATAAAAATCAAAGCAGTCCATTTATGAACAAAGTAACCTCAGACAACCCTCATCTATCTGTCTTTCAGCTGTAGTCCCTACAGTACTTATGCTACTGTTCCTATATGTTGCATTTGTGGTATTAGTGTGGGTGGATTATAAGACTATGGGCACCCAAGGCAAAGATGCAAAAAAGGCAAAAAGACATTAAAGGCCCTGCAGGCAGAGCTGCCGTGTTGTAGTTGTTTTTTTTCTTTTTTTTTCTTTCTTTTTTGCATCTGAACCTGAACTGCACTTACCATAACAGATCCACACAAATGCTCTCTCTAATGCTCTTCCCACTATCCATAGTATATAAACTACTATACAGAGCAGCAGCTCCCACCCTTTTTAGTCTTACGCAGCCCCACAGCTCCATTAGATATAAATGTAAGTAACCCTTCATTTACACCACCTGTAGTGTCAAGTGTTCTCTTTTTAATGGACTTTAACAAGAAATTATTCAACAGTATTAATTCTATTAAAGAGTACATTGTTAAAATTATTTCCAGTGCTTTATCTTCCCATCAAAACAAGTAATAACAATACTAATAATATTAATAATAATAATAACTTAGATTTTTATAGCGCTTTTCAATGTATCCAAGGCACAGACAGAGTAAGAACAAACAAGACAAAAATAAATAAATAAAACCAATAAATGAAAACAAGACAAGACAGAATAAGGATGGCAATCATTGTAGGAAATGAGTGAGATAGAGGCCATAGTTCGTACCTTGGGACTGAGATCAGAATCAGGATCAAAAGTGGTCAGGAGTTTCCAACAAGACATGTTAGGGATGGTCTTTTCAAAAACAAGCTCTGGCTCCAGACTCCACTTTAGGCACTTTACCTTAGAGCCACCCTGTGACTCCCCAGGCCCATTCTATACTCCATACATGTAGAATTTCACTTCCAGTGCCTTTAATGCTGTACGAGTTAATCCATCACACAGTCTTAAGATGAACAGTTGTCTTACCTATGATGTTTTTAAGAACATCTCAAAAGGTTTGAGAAACTCAATTATGGGATGACAGACTGTTTAAAATCTTATTTCATGAGGCCCAGAAGGCCCAGCAGCTGAAGTCTGACTTGACTCTTCTTGCTGAAGGTGCAGTTTGAACAAACCTTATGTTCAATCCTTAAAGCAAATTGGGTTGTCCTTGAACCCATGGTGACCTATTTGGTCTCACTTTTTCAAAAGCATCTTTTGAACTTGTGCTTGATGTCTCTGTAAAGGCATGTAATCCAGTCTGAACCACAGCACAGTGTCTAAAATCAATTTATGTTTTGAATTTCCATGAATGAAAATGTGAAATGATTTTGATCTCTGCTCTGACCTTTGTTGCTTGAAATATCAAATCTTCCCTGCATATGAGTCCATCAGTGTGTGTGTGTATATACATAAACACACACACACACTGACACACACACACACACACACACACACTACTACTACTACTACTAAATATCGGCATAGTTGCCAATATAACAGGTCACGGATCTTAGATCTTATTAACAGTTTCTGAATATGGGGAGAGAATATCATGATACTGTTACTACGGTAACAAATAATAAACTTGTGAGAAAAACCTTTAATATGGACTGAAAAGATGGACAAGTATAATTAAAAACAGAGTAGGTCAAAACTTAGTCTATGTTTGGACCGCATATGGTCAAATCCTGATTTTATAACTGTGCAGCTTAAAATAACTGCTCTGTCAGTACTGGAAAAATATAATTCCAATTGCACCAATACATCAATATCTTTCATGTTTCCTGCAATTACTATGTTCAAAGTGCTTTCATAACAGCAGTAAAATGTTTTAACTACTCAAACAGCTTTCTCATTTAACCCTTTAGTTAATTACTGTATCACTGCCCATAGTATCACTTTGTAATGAGATGTAGATAATGGCATCCTGCCAAAATGAGACAGGCTGCAGTCCAAACATGCATAATGCAAAATCAAGTGTATCACTTCAACTTTGCTTGAATGGTTTTATTTTTGTCATCAATGTGTTTGCTTCCCTCTCTTTTCTATTCAGCGTCCAAACGTTTTCCCTTTCCGCAGCACATTTAATCCTGGAAATGTCTCATGTGCCATGAATTTTTAAGATAGAGTAAAAGAGTTTATGTTACCTCTGTGCAAATGTATAAGCAACTGAAATTGAGTCATCTGACATCACTGGAGGGTCCGTCTGTTAGTGCGATCATGAGTTAAGGAACAGGGGAGGCACTTGCCTGCAGGGCAGAGTGAAAGCTACTCTTTCAGGTCTGATCTCATCACATCTCATCAGCTGCGGGCAGGATCTGAACACTGAGGCTTTCTGTGTGAGGAGTGACACGTTAGGGCCTCTTATCTCTTTTCTTTCATAACCGAAGCGGAATGTTCAAAACAAACTTGAATGACATTATGTTTGGTCAGCTGAGACTAAATGTATCTAAATACCACTTCATGGTTTGAAAATGGTTTTACATCATTTTATGATGTAATTTCCCCAGAACTTACTGATCTTTCCAGTCATAATGAAAACACTGGTTACAAAACTCATCCAACCTCATCCAGTGTCTGACTAGATTTATTTTTTATAATTTCTATGAAAGGAGTTTCTAAGTTAGATGAAAAGAACAGTAAATATGAGGCTACAACCAGCAGCTGGTTAGCTTAGCTTAGCTTAGCTTAGCACAAAGACTGGAAACTGGGACCCAGCTAAATCTGTCTTATCATCATCATGCGGTTACCAGGCAACCAGCAGAGACTCTAAAATCACTGTGCCCAACAAAGAAATAGTCCAACATATAACACACTGCGAAACCACAACCAGGTATGGATTAAACAAATGTGATAAGTTACATGAACGTTAGCATTAACGGCTGTTTTCTTAACGGTCTAGAAGAAACGTTGCATATTCAGTATTAAACCTCAATCCTTTACTCACTTAGAGCTGTCTCTAAAAGCAACCCTATTGTTTTGCTTCTATTCCTATCAATTATTTTCTTGTACTGAAGTTAGCATGCTAACCAGCTAGCCCCAGCCAGGTGGGGCTGTCTTGTCAGGTTCCGATACCCAATCACTGTAGCGTCCAGGCTGCCCTGAAGAAGTAGTGCTGTTTCGGAGGGCGTATTATAATCTCTTGCAATGTAAATGCAACAATGGCTAAAGTGGCTTACAGCTACAGATGTTAATGCTAATGCTGGCAATGTAGCCATAGCAAAACTTACAAATAGCTCCTTTAAGCTTACTGGCTGCTGGTTGTAGGTTGATACTTACCACAATGACATGAGAGTGGCATTAATCTTTTTAGCTAATAGTCAGGAAGCAAGTAATAAAATAAAACAAATAGTGCATTGCCCAAAATCAACTATTGAGATCTATTCCTTTAAGCTAGACTTTGCCCTTAGAGATGTTATCAGCTGATTCTGCACTTCCCCTCAGCTTTATGGAAATTTATAGTGACAGCTTGCCTCGAGCTGGTGAACATCAGGGAAAATTTAGCACATGAAGAGCCAGATATTCCCTTCAAGAGTTTGGTTGAAATTTGTACTGTATTGAGCTTGATTGAAGTTGATGTGGATGGACATCAACGTATAGGCATAAAAACATATCTAAGCTACATCAAAACTCACATTACATATTCTACATAATGTAAAATATAACCCTATATCTCATCCCTTTTCATTTCCAGCCTGCGTGGAAAATGCCATCAACTCTAAAGCAGCAGTGATCTGGACCCGAGCCACAGCAGGGATGAATGCATCTGATGAGTCCTCCTACCATGAGGAGGTGCTCCTGGGTAACTCCACCTGGGCTTACTCTTACTATCACCAAAACTACACCCTGCCCCCTCCACTGCTACCAGACAAGAGCAGCACCTCCAAACCAGCAGCATGCGAGCAGGTCCACATCGCCATAGAGGTGTGTATTTGTGTGTAAGTAGTACGGAACACCAAATGCAAATGTTTAGTCTTATCATTATGTAGCCTGGGACAATAGTTGTCACACAGGACACAATTACTGGGGTTCTTGCAGCATTTTACTTTGTCCTTCAGGACACAAGGAATATTTTTAAGAGTGGATTTAACCTACTGCCATAATCCCCTCGGCCTGACTCAGTCTGAGTATTTGGCAAAAAAAACAGTCTACAGTCCAGAAAAATATGGCAACAAATACGACAGAGGAAATATTACAGAAAAAAATAAAATGAAATACAATAGTGGGTTCTGGCTACACACAGAAGCAAAACACAGAGAACGATTAACCAAAACATGTTGAGTGTACAGTCTTTACAAGCACTTACATTTCACAGCAGTTTCCTTAACTCCATGGTGGACTGGAGATTACATTCATTGCACATCGTCTCGCTACACACTTTAGGTCATGGCTACGGTGGCCCAGAGAGCGCAATGAACTGCAACTTAAGAAAACACATGCAGATACACAAACATGCTGCAAATCCAGAAAACATCTCCATCCATTTGACAACACATGTGCTCCAAAAACCACAAGGCATGCAAATAAGCAAACACGCAGCAAATTCAGTCCTGTAACATAAATGGAAGTATTTCCAGCAGACACAAACATTGGGGTGGGGGGTACCATGAAGGCGTAGTCCTAACCGCAGCGACCCAGGTTCGAGTCCAACCCGTGACCCTTTGCTCCATTTCATTCTCTCCTTTTCTCTCTCTCTCTCTCTCTCGCTCTCTATGAGAATTAAAAAATAACTTAAAAAGAAAAAAGTGATGAACCTGTCTGGGACGCACTTGTTGTTCAATGCTTTTAACTGGGCATTGAACAACAAGTCCCAGCCGGGTTCATCACTTTATAGTTATTGAAAAGCAGCAGGCTTTGTGTGTGATTGGTCTCACGCCTTTATTAATACAGAGTTAAAGTAGCTGATGTCACTTTGCTCACCTTTGTCAAGCCTTAAACCTGCTCACTGCTGCTCATGGCCAATTGAGCTGCTTCCTATTATTCAGCACAAAAGGGTTTGAACCCAGAGTCACCACTCGCAGCTATATTTTTGTTTGTTTACTTATTGTTTTTTTGTATTTTTACTTTTTTTACGTTTTTTGTTTGTTTTGTTTTGTTAGCTTATAGACAAGCCATGACTGCTTGCGACATTCCCCTGTCAGACTCATTTTAATAGTTTTAAAAGTCCAGATGAGGTAAAACACTCCAGTTATTCTCATGAAGAGCGCAAAACTTAACTCTATTTTGCATAGTAGTCATTTTTCTTCCCCCCTTAATTATCTTGTGATCTTTCATATTTATCTTGTGACCCCTTGGGAGATCTCAGCTCTGAGGTTGGAAACCACCTACTGTACTTCATTTTGTGCTATTTTTTTGTCTGTTCTCATTAGCTGTGGTTACATTCACATGTTTTTGAAGATTGTAGGTCAACAGTTTACATGGGAAGTGATTTAACACAGTCTGGTGATTACATGCCGTGTGACTTGCACAAAAATAATGAATATGTCATGTGTGGAGAAATGTTCGTCCCCGAGCATTAACGTCAAAGACGGAGGACATGCACAGAAATGATGCAGCCAGAAAGTAATCATGTTAAATCATTTACATGGTGCAATTTTAACATTTCAATCAGGTTGGGCCTGTTTCCTCTGACTGAGGTGTTTCTATGTAAACAGACCTAGTGTTGCATTGTGTTCTTCTCTTCTCAGGTCTTTCTGATCCTGGGTATCATCTCCCTGCTGGAGAACATCCTGGTCATCACAGCCATAGTAAAGAACAAGAACCTCCACTCGCCCATGTACTTCTTTGTCTGCAGGTGAATTGTTGTTGAACACACAACATTAAAATATCTCAGACTTACCCAAAGGAATGATGTAGGAGTGAGTTCTGAATGTTTACATGTTGGCTTGTGTTTATCAAGGCTTACATTTACATTTCACATTCGTAATTAGTTAGTAAGTAAACTCGACGTTCTTCATTGTTCATCGTCTACAAGGAGCTGTGGGCTCGTTTCTCCCATTCTTTTTTAATTATGTACAGTATGTAATAATCTGAATATCCAGAGAATTCAAATAATAAAAGCCTTAAACCTAGATCTCAACTCAGGATTACATAATAATGCAGATGTGCTCCTCAGGCCCGTCATATTTCACTTCATGCTGTGACAAAAAAAAAAAAAAATCCACACTTTATAAAATTTCTATATGAAGTAATCACCATAAACTGAACCTGTAGCTGCCATGGTGCCGCTGATTCCTCCTCCTCCTCACTTGCATTCGTGACTCAGACCCTTTGGTGACAATTAAACAAACCATCTATTCACTTTCCCAAAGAAAAGATCATTCAGACCCTCCTGTTCCACTACAGTCCACTGAGGACGATTTCTAATGAGGACGGTTTCTAATGAGGACAAATCAGACAAGGAGTCAGCTCTGTTTCCAACAGGAGAGGGTGGAACAGTTGATGTGGCTAAGATATTGTGTGTACCGTGTGTACTGTGTGTACTGCGTGCACTGCTCTCTGTGTGGCCCAACATTTGCTGGGAAAACTATGGCAAGGTTGGTGCCTCGACGGAAAACTTTAAACATGAAACACATGAAATATGCAAGGACAGATGTACTGATGGAACGGCAGTGCCACATACTTCAAAGTTTATTTTAAATGTATTATTTGGTGCATTATTTCACTTGCCTCTCACAACAAATAGATGAGACATGCGATTCATTTTCACTAATTAATCACAAAGCATGTCATTAATTAGATCTTGTTTTTTTTTTTACTCATTTGTCAGCAACGATATTCAGGCAGTGACATTCAAACCATGATTGATTGGCATTAATGAACTAAAAATGTGAAACAAACAGCCTGGACTGTCGACGCGAGGTAGATATCAAACTCTGACTCTACCGTCTGCTGCCTCAGCAGACATCCACATCCATCAGACCAGGTTTTTCAAGTCTTCAACCGTCCGGCGTCTGTGTCCACTGCAGCCTCAGCTTTCTGTCCTTGGCTGACAGGAAGTGGAACCTGACGTGGTCTTCTGCTGTTGTGTATTCTGAGATGTTTTCTGCTCGCCACAGTTGTAAAGACTGGTTATCTGCGTCACTGTAGCCTTTTTCTGTCAGCTCAAAACCAGTCTGCTGTCTCTCATCAACAAGACATTTATATCAACACAACTGCTCACTGTTATGTTTAAAGTTTTTTTGCAGAATGTGAATGTGCTGTTTCTCTGTTGGTGTTCAAACTTCTAAATTCTGACATTTACAGCAGGTACTCGAATGTTTAGGATGAGCGTCTTGACTGCGTGTGGGGGTCAGGACATTTCTCTTCTGCCTGCTGGTTGCCAATATGTCAGATAGATGGGATGGCAGGGCCTGTGTTGTGCAAGTTCACACTTCACAAGAGCTAGCTCAAAGTTGAGTTCACAAAGGTTATAATGAACTAGTTCACATTCATAGTTCACAATTTTGAAATTTGAACCAAGTTTGTAACAATTCACCTTATTTTCAAAAGCCTAAGGAGAAAAGTACGCAAACTATAATGAAGGTAACGGGAGGATCTAACACCTGCCATGCATGAACATTTCACTGACTGTCTGAAATGGGTGAAGATCATCAAAGAAATCAGAAAATATTTCCCAGTATGACAGCAGAAATCATTTAGTAATGAAGGACGCAGTTTGCATTACCTTGCATATACCACCATGTATTAGTGAAATGAAATGAAATATCAATCACAAAGGGCACAAGGTGGACTTACTTTCAGCTACAACAAGTCTCAAACACTCACAACTTTTCCAAACAATACCCACCCCAACCATCCCCACCACCCCACCCACACACACACACACACACACACACACACACACACACACACACACAAATTAAATTTTGCGATTATGCTTAGTCCCCAGGCAAAACATTATTTTTCAGAAGAACCTCCTCATACGCTTACATCCCCAGCCCCCAGTCATTGGACCACTTCACAAACCGGACCACCTCACAACAACACAAACAATAACAAAGCACACTTCCTTCTTCTTCTTCTTCTTCTTCTTCTGGTGTTCTTTTGGCAGCTTTTTGGTTCTCTACTGCCACCTTCACGTTCAATTTCATTAGTTGTAAACAGATACGTTCAGTTCATCATTCACCAGCGCATTCATGCACAACACTGGGAAGGACAGCAGGCTCCTACATTCAGTTAGTGAGCACCCCAGACAGCAGCACCACTGAATCAACACTGACTCTATGTTGATGCATCAGCAAAACTATCATTGAATGATTTTTCATTAGGTTTCCACCCTGAAATAATGCAATGTCAATCATGAAAAATAGATCAGGATGGACATAAAATATGTTTTTGGTTTGTTCAAGAGCAAAATGTTTGGAACAACCCTTCCCAATGATGATTCTGATGTAACACTGAATCAGTGTCACCTTGCTATCTGGGAACATCTGAACATCTATCTCTGTGATCAAAACGCTGACATGACTTGTCTGGTGGTTGCAGTCTGGCAGTGGCAGACATGCTGGTGAGTGTGTCCAACGCCTGGGAGACCATCATCATTTACCTTCTTAACAACAGACAGCTGGTGGTGGAGGAGCACTTCATCCGGCAGATGGACAACGTGTTTGACTCCATGATCTGCATCTCTGTTGTTGCGTCGATGTGCAGCCTACTGGCCATTGCTGTGGACAGGTAATGATGGAGGGAGGTGTGTATGGATATATACAAGCGCTTCTATCGTCATCTTGGAATAAACTCCAGGTCGCTACAGTACACACACGCACACACGTTCTTGTACTTCGTTCTTCTTATTTCTGCAGGAGAAGCCTCAAAGCTTTTAAATGAAATTGAATTTTTAATAAGATGCACTCGCACGAGTCACTGTGCATAATTGCACTGCTCTGTTTTGTCGTGAAAGGTCGCCCATTTAGATCGGCTAATGTTAATGTTATATGAAAACAATGGCAACAACAAAAAGATAGGTTTGTGTAAAAAATAAAGGTTGAGAAATGTAATTAGCTAACTTAAGTATAATAACTTCAGGTCCCACAGTTCCCAATAATTTCCTAGAAAAGAACTGACATGTAATAATATCTTTTTGGGAGGGTCCTGGAGACGAAGGTGTAACTTTGTGCTAATTACCAGGATGATGGAGACAGGTTCTCTTTCAGTTGATTCCAATACATGACTACTGTGGCATAATGTTCCTTAATCCCATCTGCCTTTGTCGTCAGTGCATGGACTTTCAGCTGAACATGCAAAAATGTACAACTTGTCTTTTTGTGTGATTTCAAATTTTTGGCAGTCATACAATTCAGCAAGTACAAACAAATAGATGGATCTTTATCTGGGTTTAAATGGATCTCTGTAAATCATTAAGATTTAATTGTAATCAAGAACGTTTATACCACACTATAACTACCATATAATGTCCTGTTTCTTTCTTAAAGGGTACCCTGATGATGTCATCAGAGTCATCTTTAGCTTCACCTTGAGACTTCAAAATTTTAACAGGAACCAGCCAGAAACTGGTGTGAGTGTTTACCAGGCAGTGAAGGTCTAATGAAAATTACTATGAAGTTGCATTATGGGAAATGTAGTATCCAGTGTTTTTTTTTTTAGCCATACTAGGGACTAAGCTTCTGGATGTCTTCTTGGCCACTGCTGCTACAACAGTCACAGTTAAGTATTGTGTTTCTGCTGTGATGTCGCACAAGGTGGGGACTCCCTCTAACTGCAGTACTGCTCTGATCGCTGACCCCCAGACTGAACTTTCCTCTGATACAACCTTTGAAGGAACTTCTTTAAATTTGGCCTAAATATTAATTTACACTCAAGGATGAACTGATTAGATTTTGGAGGTCAGAGGTCAAAGGTCAAGGTCACAGTGAGCACCTTTTTGGCTTACTTGAACAATGAACTGATTAGACTTTGGTGGTCAAAGGTCAAAGGTTAAAGGTCAAGGTCACTATGACCTCACAGGTCACAAGAAGTTTTTGGCCATAACTCACAAATTCATGGACTAATTATGACACAATATCAGGATAGAATGAAGTGATGACATTTCATATCCAGATGGTCAAAGGTCAACTTCCCTGTGAATCTTGGCTGGTTGGCGGAGGCATACAACTGTGCGATGGTAATTTTAGTTTCTGTTTAATTTTGTCCCTCAAGTCTCCCAATTTGGTAGAACTGCAATACTAAATTACCCGAGCACCTCTTTAAAATGTGCATGAGTTGATACTAACTATATGCTGCACCTCAGAACATTGTTTCTGTGAAATTGTACAGAATTGTCCATGGGTATGAATGTGAGCATGAATGGTTGTTTGTCTCTACATTTCAGCCCTGCGATGCCCGACATCAGCTGCGATTGGCCAAAGGTTTGTAGAAAATCATAGGTTACTTAAGAAAATGATTATATGTTAATATCTACAGGTATGTCACTATCTTCTATGCGCTGAGATACCACAACATCATGACAGTGAGGAGAGCTGGCTGCATCATCGGGGGAATCTGGACCTTCTGCACGGGCTGTGGTATCGTCTTCATCGTGTACTCAGACACCACCCCCGTCATCATCTGCCTGGTCTCTATGTTCTTCGCCATGCTGCTCATCATGGCCTCCCTCTACAGCCACATGTTCATGCTGGCCCGCTCACACGTCAAGCGCATCGCAGCCCTGCCCGGCTACAACTCCATTCATCAGCGGGCCAGCATGAAGGGCGCCATCACGCTGACCATCCTGTTGGGGATCTTCATCGTCTGCTGGGCTCCCTTCTTCCTGCACCTGATCCTAATGATCTCCTGTCCGCGCAACCTCTACTGCGTGTGCTTCATGTCCCACTTCAACATGTACCTCATCCTCATCATGTGCAACTCTGTGATTGACCCGCTCATCTACGCCTTCAGGAGTCAGGAGATGAGGAAGACTTTTAAGGAGATCATCTGCTGCTGCTGCAGCCTGAGAAACGCCTGCACCAGCATCTGCGACCTGACAGGTAAGTACTAAGAGACACAGACTGAGAGGAACCAGTGAATAGTTATCACTTTTTTTGACGGGGTTTTTTTTTTTTTTTCACATACAGACAGGAGACAAAGGAAATGCCTGAAAAATGAGTGGAGAAGCAGGATGACAGTGGGGTCACAAGTTGTCACTGGTTGATGAGTATGAAAATGTAAATATATTATAATTATGTAATATGGTTTCACAAAGATATTTCAGACTGGTGTGTAGTGTTGGTCCAGTCTTAATGTTGCTCATGGATCAATGTTAGTCAGACTGTTTCACAAAAACAAAGACAGACTCATTTTAAGCCAAACACATTAGACACCTTACCCCCGGACTAACTCAGGCCTAAGACCAATGTTACCATGGTAACAATCAAAGACACCTGCACTGACCAGTAGCACCCAACAAGAAGAAACAATAAAACATGGCTCATAATGTGTGGTTGGCTAACATTGAATTGAATTGAATTCTTCCTAAAGACAAACATTTTCTGCTGAGGGTAAATGGAGCTCAGCTGCTGGTTGGAGTTCCTCAGTCGGCCCTTTTTTTTAAATTGAAAAAAGTCTTAATTTACCCAGAATTCATTGTAACACAGCCCGGCTTAAGATAGTCAAGAACTAAACTGCTTTGTGCAACAGATGAATTTAGACTGAAGTCTGACTATTTGTCATATCTAAGACACAGTCAAGGTCTGTCTTTGTGAAACCGGCCCCTGATCTCAACCCAGTTGAACACCTATGGGAGATTTTGAGCCGGCGTGTTAGACAGCGTTCTCCACCACCATCATCAAAACATCAAATGAGGGAATATCTTTAGGAAGAACCGGAGACGTGTAGAATCAACGCCAAGGAGCACTGAAGCTGGTCTGGTGGCCCAACATCTCACTAAGATGCTTTATGTTGGTTTTTCCTTTATTTTTTCACCCATCTGTATATGTACTGTGCATACTGTCACAGTACATATAAAGGTTTTTTCTTTTTCACTAATAATACTAATAATAATAGAAAACCTTGACGCTGTTGTGTAGGAGCACTTATATATTTTCTTTTAACTATGCATTGGTGTGCGCATGATGGCTACTCAGTGTTGGTTGTGCACGACTGGTGTAGGCAGTGAAGTCAACAACACCTGGGTAAAGTTTTGAAGAGAACCTAATAGATCTTGTGTGCATTTACCCATGTTTATATGATACCTGTTGCTTTGGCTGCTTTTACAAAGTCTGTAGTTGCATATGTGAAAAAAGTATAAAGCCTAAAAGTTAACAGCCTAAAGTCTGATAAATGTCTGATAAATGTCCTCAGGTGATGTCCCTTGAGTCAGCATCAGTCGGGGTCTGAGGACTACAAGTTTAAAAATGAAAAAAATCTGGGGGTGTGGCATTAGAAAGACGTGAACTTCATCTCTGCTTGATGCTACATTAGCTGCTACTATCATTAACATATTAGGTGAGAGAGGGGACTAGACCAACCAAACGTTTACATATTAAACTTACTTACATCTGTCTGCTAATAACCCATACCATTAAAAGATGATTACATATGACATTCAAATCATTCACAATATTAATTTGAATGGAAGAATTCAGATGTTGCACCTGACCCCAACCTTGGGGGCTGTTGCAACACAGATCAGGGACAGTTGCAACATGTTAAAAAAACATTAAATTTCACTGATTAACTTTTGCTTTTTTTCTCAATAGGCATATTATTCTGAAAATATGTATTGTTTACAATAATATTATGAAATTATTTATTTATATGATAATATTACAACATCATTTATATATTTATTTAATCATATTTATCAAAGAACAGTTATTGAGTTTTGTTTTTAGCCATAGAACTACAACTTGAGTCAAAATATGCACAATTTATTTATGTAATTGCTTTTGATAAACAGAACAAGCAAATATATTATAAAACCATGAGAGGCTAATGAAATAATTCCCAAAATTGTTTGTATTCTCTTATACGTTAAAATGAACAATTATTGTTATTTAATTATATTTTTATTGTAATTATTGGGACAAATTCAGCTGCATATTTTGCCTATTTAGAACTAAAATGTTGACAAATACTTTGATGGTACTGTTTTGATTTGGCTGCTTAGTATGGGGACAGTCGCCACCCTGTCAGCCATGACAGAACAACACGTGCTAACTAAACACACTGACCTTTACACAGGCTAACCATGTGACTTAGAAGTCAACAAAACAATGAGTTAAACTAAGTAAGTTGCGATTAATTCAAACAAAAGGTCAGAACAGTTTGTCTAAAATACAGTTGGGTTTAAAAAAAAAAAAAAAAAATCTGGTGGGATGCCCTTTTCCAACGGCCCCCCCCCCCCCCCCCCCCCCCCCCCAATCATTGATTGTATTTTCAGCAGCCCGGTGGTGTTGTGGGTAATATAGGCACCACGTTTTGACAATGAAGAAGAATGTGCGCAATAAAAAAGACAACACTTCTGTTTCTGCTGCATTGATTTTGATCCTTTTTTTAGTAATTGTCCATCATGAGTCGAAAAATGTTAACGCCAATTCACGGTTTCTGTGGAGCACATGCATGTGCACTGTCCACATCCAAGTCCACAGCTGACCACGTTTATTTTGGAGTATGATCAGGTCTTTAGAGGGTTACTCTGCGACAGTATACACTACATTTACATTAAAGTCACATTTAGAAATGTGTTAATTTGCAAAATCTTACATTTAGGAGGAAGATATTTTGGTGTCAGTCCTGATCTGCTCCGTTTAACTCCAAGTACACACAATGTATTCTGCATGTACGTCAATTAGAACAACATTAGGCTCAGATGGACACCAGCACTGTGAGAAAAAGTTTATTTGAATTAAGCCGAAGCGCTGATGATCAAACTGACTGTCCCTTTGGTGGATTGAATGTTTACACCTCCAACAAGCTGAGAAACAAGTCACACATTATTTGTTCATGGCCTTAGACATAAAAGTATGTTACCTTGT